>NC_141877.1:538874133-539177163 GCF_056163025.1 Triticum urartu
CCAAATATTGTGATCCCTCGCGACACAAATTAGCATTCACCTTAAGCTCATGAAATACAATTTCTTAAAAAAATGGAATTTTATCTGTTGTCCTGATGATGATTTGCTGAGTGGTTTTATAGTGATGAGGACACTTATCCTCTTAATTAATCGATAGGCAAAACTTTTGCCTCCATTTCGGACATTACGGAGCTACATGAAGCCCTTAATTTGAAAATTTTAAAACTCAAATTTTTATATTTAAAAAAAATCTGAAAAATTCACTCTAAAAGTATCCAAATAGTTTTTACATGAGCTAAACAAAAATGAAAAAATCAAGTATGTCTAGCACATGTACCACCAGAAAAGTATATGATTTTGTATTTTGTATAGCTCACCCACGTATTTCATGATGAAATTTCATACAATCTAGTATGCACCTTGTGTATTTATTTTCATATTGTCTTTGAAACTTAGGAAGTTGATATTTGAAAATTTCAGGCTCCATGGAGCCCGAGAAAAATTCCACTCTCGTCATACATTACCCTTATATATAAAGAGGGGAATAGTAAGATCTAATCTCTATCCCTCTTTTTTTGGCGGGTAGATCTGATCACCATCCTGGTGTGCTTTGGAAATCATGAAATTTTGTGAAGGCGATGTCACGAAGCAAAACACAACAAAGGTCCTGGAAAAACTTTTATATAAAATGATACGATCACACGTTTTATAACTACTTCGTTGTAAAACTCCCCTATTGGATAAGTACACAACGAAAATTTAGAAGAAATTCCATCCAGATAACCACCTTGCTGAATACAGTACTACTCCCTCCTTCCATTTATATAGGGTCTAATGCATTTTTTAAGACCGCCTTTGACTATTGACAAGATTAATAGTACATGACATGCACAATGTGAAAATTATATCATTGAAAACTCCTTTGACACACGAATTTAACGGTGTGCTTTGTGCAAGTTGCATGTCATATATTATTGCTCTAATATTTGGTCAAAGTTAGCCTTGAAAAACGCATTAGGCTCTATATAGATGGAAGGAGAGAGTACTTGAATTACACTTTGAAGAGAGACAAGTCACACGGTAGATGGGCCAATTTCAATTTGTCTTAGATACGCATCCATAAATCACAGGGAAATATGATCAAGTCTACCTTTTATAATAAAACGAAGAAAGTAGAGGAATCGAACTTAACGAAATAACTTTAAAACACTTCCAGATTCACTTCAGAACTCGACCCCTAATTCTAGAGCCTCAGGGTCAGATCAGTCCCGTCGGCATTCTCTTCCTGATCCACCGCACGCACGCCTTTCTGGTCTCCACGGTGACCTCCATCTCGAGTCCCACCGTAGCCGCGGGTCATACGCGCCGACACAGCAGATGACGCTTGAACCGGAGCAAGCCCGGTACCAGTCTGCCATTGCCACTGCAGCGAAGGAGGCACGAAGCTGACCGAGGGGTAGTGGGCGGCAAACAGATTCTCATGGAGGTAAGCTCTGCCCAAGGCGGTGGTGTCCTCCGACGAAGCCCAGATGCGCGCCGACGACGACGAGGGAGGACGGTCTATGCGTGCCTTCTTGTTGACGGGGCCTGGTGGCGCCCACAGGTGCCTGTGCACCGTCTGATGCCCGGACCGCCCCTGCACGGTGGTAAACGTGCGCGGGCAGTACTCGCACTTGAACCTGGCCTTCTGCACCTCGTTGCTGGAAGTCGATGACGCCGTGAGAGACGACGTATGGCTCGTGTGCCCTGCCTTGTCATCCTCGGCACGGGTGGCCAGCGGCAGAGACTTGTCGTTGTCGGCGGGGAAGGTGGACACGGAGGAACCAGAGGACTCCATTTCTGCAGCTGGACCAGCAGATGAGAGAGACGTAATGATCTTGTTGTGTGGTTTGGCTGCTTGCTTGCAGTACTCTACGGTGGAGATTTTAAAGTTCCGGAGCGGGATGTGGGATTGGCTAAGAATGGAAGAAAACATGCAGGCGATGTTATTTCTAGCAATGCAGTCATTTTCATAATTCTCTACAATTACTCATATATTTATGGCCTCCCAAATAAATGTATTTTCCCCCTCAAAAAATTAAATGTATTTTCCTTTTCTAAATGGAAATGTATTTCCCCTTAATGACGATAGGAACTCAATTTGCATTGACCGGCTACGATTCCCACGGCGGATGGGCTCTCAGTGTGCATTTCCCATGACACCGGTCGGCTGACGTTTTTCTCTAGCATATTAGTAATGTCAAAATGGGATTGACACTGAAAATGAAGAAACAAAATTTTATGGCCGACGAGCACTGATGGGTTAAGCTTGCAGTCGGTCTGTGTTATGATATCATCACCGGACGGCCAATTCTAGAGGCGGGTCGGTGATGACTCCAAGTGTGTATATAAGCCTGCACTCTTGAAAGCTTAACCATATCCCAGCCTTCGGCCGCCGTCTGCCTCATCATCCCTTACCTCTTCCCTCCACCCTCCCCCCCCCCCCCCCCCCCCCCCCCACACACACACACACATACACATACAGACGTACTTTGCCCCTGGCCGCGCCCTCCCCGTCGATGCGCCATGTAGAAGGTGCCCGCGTAGGCACGTGCGTGCAGGTGCCATCACATGCCCTTGGTCCAGGTGCGTGACAGCCGGTGCAAGGCCTGATGTCTGCGCAATGCTCTCGGGTCTCCCGGGCCGCCATGGGCGGCCGTTGACCCCGGCATCACTGCCATGTTCTTCGGCCATGGCAGCGTCTGTGATGGTGAGCATTAGTACACTCGTAGTTTTCGAGTTCATGTCTAAACTAGTTTTTTTTATTGTGAACGTATTGTTTGTATGTGTGGCTAACCTATGCAATGTATGAGATTGTTTGTATGTATAACCCACGAAATGCAATGTAAGAGATTTTGTTTTGGAGCCGACGCGACGACTCTTTCATGGGGATGGCTCGAAGGGAGAAGGCGACGTCGATCGGCCGCCCTCTGGTGCCGTCCGCAGCTTCGACAGCCATCCGCGTGGCCCCGAAAAGCTAAGTCATGTAAAATTTTGGCTAATTTCATTTATATGAGTTTGTTCTCCTCGAAAGATCTATTTCCTTGTATGGGAAACCTGCACGCAATGGGACCCTTTCTCTATTCGCAACGCCCTTGTCTCTGCCTCGAGTCCGCTCGACAGTTTATGCGGCCGCGCTGGGAATGGCAAGGTGGCCTACCCGCTACTAGCCGCGCTCTTGTCCAGTTTCGAGTCCGCTCGACGGTTCAAGCGACCGTGCTGGGAGCGGCAAGGTGGTTTGCCCGGCAGCAAGCGCCCTTCCGGCGGGGTGCTAAGGATCCGTCCTCAAAGCACCACAGCATGGGTTTACACGATGGCAGCCTTATCTCACCAAGCGTAGGGTGCAAACATACAAAGAAAGATCTAACAGAAAGATAGCATGCAGGATATTGATGTACTGCAGAGTTATATTACATCAAATAATCGCTGCGGTTCTAACTTAAGATAAAACTGTCTTGGTCTTGAACTCGCAGCGGCAACGAGAAACGGAGTGCCTAGTCCCGGCGCCGGCCCTCCACCCTCTCAACTCCATCGACGCAGTTGATGATGGGCTTGATACGCTCCTTGAGCACCGCGAGGTCCGCCTCCTCCGGCAAGCTCTCCAACACATCGGCAAAGTTGATGGTGGGGTTCCAGAACGCCACCTTGGTGAGTACCTTGGTCAGGGCGCCCCGGTAGAGCCTCCAGGACTCGTTCGCCAGATAAGTTGCCCGGTTGGAGCGGAGCTGCTTCAGGGCTCCAAGAATGCCCTCGAAGAACAGGGTCAATCTGGCGTTGGGACTCACGTTCGTCTCCGGGAGGTACCTCACATTCGGCATCCCCATGGCAGCCAGCTTCGTGGTGATCCTGCCGGCGACGTCGGCGAGGCGGCTGACCCAACGGTTCATGATATCCGCGTATTCCTTGTGTTCGGCGGCAGCATTCATCCGCAGCTGCCTCTCCTCCTCCAGGCCCTTGGTCAGGGTCTCTTCCTGGGTCCTGACCTCCGAAAGCGTCCCCTCAAGGCCCTCCAGCTTCAGCTTCAGGTCACTGATGGCGTCGTTGGCCTTGGAGAGCAGCTGGGCCTTGCCAAGGACTATGGCATGTGCCTCCGCCAGAGAACCATTGGCCGCATCCTTCTCCTCCGTCAGCTTCAGGACCTGTTCCTTCAGCCCATCCAGCTCCGCCACCTTGCCGGCATGGACCAGAGCTTGAGCATTGAGTGCCTCCTTGTGCCTCTGCTCCAGCTCCTGGGTCGACTGCGCGACGAGCTTCTCGACCTCCTCATCCTTGCCGTGGAGTGTGGCGGCGAGCACCTCCTCACGAGCGCCAAGGTCCTCCTCATGGGAGTTCAGCTCGGCCTGGTGCTAGTGCCGGACGGCCACGTCCTTGGCGGCATGTTCCTTCGCCGCCTCCTGGGCTTTCTCGACGTCAGCCTGCTTCAGGATGAGCTCCTGTTCACGCTCAGCCAACAGATCCTGGGCAACTTTCAGTTCATCGTGGGCATGGCGGAACCAGGCATGCGTCTTAGCGACGTGCTCCTCGAGGTCCACCTCTTCTTTGTTCACCGCTGCCATCCTGGATTTCGCCTTATCCAGGCGGGCACGGTGAAGCGCCTGGAACTTTTGGAAGTTGACGCTCATGGCCCGAAGGAGCTGCTCTCCTTGAGAACCGTCACCACCGGCGCTCGGTTTGTCGACAAACTCAAGCCCGGCGGCGGCGAGTGCCTCGTCATCGAACACCTCCCCCTCGGTTGGTGCCCTGGTGCTCGCCGTCCCTGGGAGGTGGACGAACAGGTCATCGCTCACCTTCAAATATTTGCCCAAGACAGAGGCAACCGAGGAGGAAGGTTGATCGTCGACCAATCCCTTCCGGCAAGCCCCTTGCCGGCCTCCCCCGCAGGCCCCTTGCCGGCCTCTTCAGCGGCGGTCTTGGCGGCCTCCTCGGCGGCAATCTTGTTGGCCTTGTCCTCGGCGTCCTTGGCGACCTCCTCGATGACGGTGTCGATATCCTCCCGGACCGCCGAGGAAGGGCCTGGATACCAAGGGGTATGAGACGGAGCCAAGATCAAGATTCAAAAAGAAGAAGAAAGAACAGGGACGAGAGGCGAACAACTTACCCGCACCAGGCTGGGAAGAAGTGGCGCCTTCCCCGCCAACGTTCGTTGCCGGGGCGGAGCCACCGGCACCTAAGCTCGCTCCCTCCTTCTCCATATGTGTGGGCTCGGTGGTCGATGCCCTTTCCGAGGATGCCCCTCTGGGCAGCGTAGTCGAGGGGGCGGCATGCTGGGGGTGGCCCTCGGTGGCTCCTCCTACTGCTGTTCTCCTCCTGCAAACCCGGCAAGGTCAGCATCAAAAATTCACACCCCAAGGCTCATCTATGAAGGAGTGAGTGGCGGACTCATGCTGGGGGCTGAAGCGGGGGTTGCATCGGGGGCTGATGTCCGGGCTGCTCTCCACCAACAGCGGCGTATGCGGAGTACCCGCCGGGGGCTTGTCGCCCGCTGAGGCCTTGGCCCTCTTCGCCACCCTCTGTGCCAGCGCCTCCGTGTCCCTGTGAAGATGACACCAAATCAAAGGAAGATAACACAGGCGTAAGGTCAGGAAATGATGGGGGCAGAATATTACTCGTTCTCCACCTCCTCCTCCGCTAGCTTCCTCTTCCTTGCCGGGCTGAAGGACCCGAGGTCGAACTCGGCCTCCAAGGTGCCGTCAGAAGAGGACGGGTTTCGGTGCCGCTTGGACGAGGAATAAGAAGCTATTGTCCTCTTCGCTGTCGCGGCCTTCATCGCCCTCGTCTCGCGCACGGGGTGTCCCTAGGCCGGCTGCCGCTGCATGATCCTGCCAGGCTAGACCGGCTCACCAGAGGTAGCCCGTCACGGGACGCGCCGCCTCCCCGCAGCCGGGAGGTCATTAACCTCGACCTCCTCTTCAGACGACTCCTCGCCCACGTCTTCCATGAGGGGAGCCTCATCGCCGGCGCCGCTGGCCTTCCCGGCAGACTCCGCCCACTGGGCGAGCTCCTTCTCCTCCACGGCCGCGTCGGCCTCATCCTCCACGCTGCCAGTGTTGTCGGCCTCCCTGGCGAGCGCCGCCTCTGCCGCCCTGGCGGCGATGTAGTCCAGCTCCGCCTTGATGGTGTCCTGGATGAACAGCGGCTCGTCGCGGACATAAGCCTCCGACAAGGTGTCGAAGAACTCCTGCACCCTCTCCACTGGCGGCTCGGCCCAGACCAGGTCAAGGCCATGTGCATTGAAGTCCGACATCATGGCGATGATGCCGGACTGGCGAGAGTTGTTGCTCAGCAGTACCACTCCCGCCGGCAACCCAAACAGGGGCCCCTTGATGGCCTTGCCGGCCTTCGCGGCCCTTCCGGTCCTCTCAGCCCTGCCGTCACTGCCCACGTCGAGATGAAAGTGCCTTTGACAGAAATGGGCATGCCCTATCACCGTGAAGTTATGCTTCAAGCCAGGGCGGAGCCTCATGACGTTGGCCGCATTCCCGAAGTCCCAGGCCGGCCTCCCCTTGTTGTGCAACGGGGCGATTCGGCGACGCATGAAGTACGCCCCAATCATCTCGAGGGTGAGCCCGGTCGTGGTGAGGCGATGGATCCTGGTGGTGGCGATTGAGAGCTTCTTGTCATTGGCGTCGAGGTCGCTCCAGTCCGTGCGGCGGGTCGGTGGGCTCTGACGAACCCAGCAAAACTCCTGCGGGTCCTCCTCCTCGATCCAGCACCACCGGCCCGCCACTCCTCCCACCTCTCCTTTCGGGCACCCTTCGGGTACGTGCCTTTCTCCTGGGTCCTCGGGATCCAGGCGATGCTCCCAGAGATGGCACCCCTGGTTGGAGGCAAGGGAAGAAGTGGTGGCAGAAGAGCGTTGTGCTAGGGAGCACCCCGGCAAAACCCTCGCGAAGGTGGGCGAAGAGAGCCATGCACACCACTGTGTTCGGCGTGAGATCCAAAAGATGAAAGTCGTAGGTGTGCATGACGTCGTTGAAGAAGTCAGAGAAAGGGGGGCAAAGCCCGCAAGAGAAGAAATTGATGAAAAAGGGGTACCGATTTGGGCCATCGGCAAAATTGGCGGGGACGAAAAGCATGGCAGGGTGCCCCGTCGTCTTCCTCCCCCACAGGGGCAAGAAGAAGTTCTTGAGGTGAACCGCATCGACCGTCGATGGGAAGTAGGCGAGCTGCGTCCGCCGTGCCGCCGACTCGCTCTCTGGTGCCTCCTTCTCCCCAGCATCCTTGGCCGCTCCCTTGCCCCTGTTGGTTTTGGGCGCCATGGCAGCTGAGAGGGGGCGAAGGATCAAGAGCAATGGGGGTGCAGCGGCAGCAAGCAGAGGCAAGAACTTCGAATCTTTCGCCTAAGGAAGAAGAGAGGAATGGCGGTTCCAAGATGGGAAGAGGCGCAGAGGGTAAATGAGCAACGCACCTATGGTTTTTCCTTTTTATGGGGAAGGCGTGGGCCGCCTCTTTACCATTTACCGCAATGTGACGCATGAGAGCAGCAACCGCCCCACGCATGACCCCCACGTCATGCATGACCCCCACGTCGCGCATTCAACGCGGGTCGTGGGGAAGTGCAACTGGCGAGGGAGTTACTGCGGTACAACTCGGCCCCGCATGCCCGCGCACCATTTTGGGCGTAGCCCAACAACACATCGCGCTTATGTATGGCCCAGGCCCGGGGCTCCTGTCGGTGCACAAAAGAAGGGGTCCTATTTTGTACCCTTTACTTGTGCGTGGGAAGTTGGAGCCACGCCTGCGGCCACACCTAGCGGGGCAGAGGAAGGAAGCAAAGCCACAAGAAAACCAGAGCAACGCCAAGCCAGAAACACAAAGAGCAGAGGGGCAAGGTGAACTCCCCCGGCAAGGCCCTTGCCGAGGCAGCCTCCACAGCCCCGGCAAGAACCTTGCCGGGGCAACTTGCCCAACACCAGCAGAGCCGCCACCCTTGAGCCCAAGAATTCCAGCACCATCAACCACTTTGGAACCGAGGCTCGGGAGGCACCTCCATGGTGGCATGCGGATCTTTGTGGAGACCAGAAGCACACAAGACTAGATGATAACCAGAAGACGACGATCTTGCCAAGGATAGCCGCGAGATCCCTGGCAAGACCCTTGCCGGGGACGACCACGACGCCACGGCAAGACCCTTGTCAGGGCCCCGGCAAGACTCTTGCCGAAGACATCCGCGGGGCCGCAGCCAGGCCCACATCTGCCAAGACTCCCCCGCCGTTCCCATGCAGCTGCCAGCCCACCAGCTAGGCAAGCACCTGCGTGGCTATGTGCGGCCTCTAGGCCGACTCAGCAAGCACCTGCGTGGTGGCATGCAGATCTTCGTGAAGATTGCCACCGCACCAACTCAGCAGCCAGCCAGCCAGCGTGGCGCTACACGCCTTGTCAGTTCAGACGCGTGTCGAAGCCAGGCGAGGCGGTGACAGCTGGGACGAGCTTCCTTGCCGTCCCCGATAAAGCAAGAAGGGCATGTCGGCAGCGCATTAAATGTGTTTGTCCTACGGTACCAGGAGATAGACTCGATTACTGTATAGCTTTCCACCTCCTGTGTGCCACTGCGGCAGCCCCTTTGGCTATAAAAGGAGGCCCGCGGCATACTGAGGGGGATTCGGATTTTTTGGACCCTGCACGCCTTGTAGCTAGTCCAAGAAAACCAGATAAACACAAACCAGCAGGAGTAGGGTATTACGCATCACTCGCGGCCCGAACCTGGATAATCCCCCCGCGTTGATCTCTCAATCCCGCTCTTTCCACAGCCCGCGCTCGCCAACCGTAGCAAAGGGGATTCCTCGTGATCCCATAGGTGTCGTTTCCCCCGACAAGAGGTTGTCCCAAAGGGCTTTGGAACGCGAGGAGGCCATGGCGGGCGTGGTGCGGAGAGGAGAAAGGGACCGGAGGAGGATGACTGCGGCTATGACCGGGGTTGGAGTTTATATACTAGGCGGATGGCAATGAGTCGCCGCGATGCGGTTAATGGTAGGTGGAAGACAGACGGACGGGTGTGCCGGAGTAGGTTCCTCAGCAACCGCATACGATTAATGTAGGGCGACGGACCGACGGGGAGTAGTTTGAACGCGGAGCAGTCGCATGCACCGGGAAGCAAACGACCGGGGCGCCGCTTCAATGCCGGCAACAATGAGAGGTCGCGTCCGCTCTGACTGGCCATGAATGTGGCACTGGCGCCCTGGAGGGGCGTTGACCGCTTTGGCAGGGAACCGATCACGGACGAGGGGGGCTAATGGTGGGACTGGGTAGTTAGAAGCGGGCATGGCAGCGGTCCGGACGCCTGCAACACCCACGTGCATATGAGTTTTCCGCTAAATTGCATATTCCAGGATCGTAGCAGTTATAACATGAAATATAAACTCTTAATTATGAATAATGGAAATATAATAATACAAGATTATTTCCTTTAGGGCATATTTCCAACACGTGCAGGTGCCATCGCATGCATGTGGTCCGGGTGCGTGACAGCCGGTGTAAGGCCTGGTGCCTGCGCAATGCTCTTGGGTCTCCCGGGCCGCCATGGGCGGTCGTTAACCCTGGCATCACTACCATGTTCTTCGGTCACGGCAGTGTCCATGATGGTGAGCTTTAGTACACTCGTAGTTTTCCAGTTCATGTCTAAACTAGTTTTTTACGATTGTGAATAAATTGTTTGTATGTGGGGCTAACCTATGCAATGTATGAGATTGTTTGTATGTGTTACCCATGAAATGCAACGTCAGAGATTTTGTATATGTGCATATCAAATGTATTATTGGAAATATGTATGTGATGTTGTTAGTTGTATGGTTGTGAAGGTGGGCTGCACTCCTAGCAGTAGTACTACTCGACTGCTAGCATTGCAGCATTTTGCTTTTAGCAAGAATAAACATTACTGACCGGCCTCTAGACTAATAATTCTTAGTGATAATACTTTGTTGTAGCCAGTGGCGGAGCTTCAGTAGCAAACATGGGCGGGCCAGTACAAAGGAAGACTCAGTATTTTTATTCTGATGGCCCAATTTACAGTTTGTCTCCACTGCATCTCCCTTTGGCTGGGCGGGCCACGGCCGTTTTTCCTAAAATGTAGCTCCGCCAGTGGTTGTAGCACTCTTCTATGGAGAAGTGACATGTCAGGCGGTCTGTGATGATAGTTACCACAGATGGGTCAACTGGCACTAGGGCCATGCCGGCGGCGAGTTCCTCCTCCGTGGGTCAGTGCTCGTCGAGGAGGCGGAGGTTGTAGGCCTGGTCGGCATGCGCTTGCCGGAACTCGGCCTCCCACTCCACCCACATCATGTCGGTGTATTGAGAATGGGCCTCATCACCCACGGTGATGCTGGCTTGGACCGGCGAGGAGGGTGGCAACGACTCGTCATCCATTGGGATGTCGTCAGCCACCGTCTGCCTGCCGGCTTGCAAGCCGGCAGCAATGGAGGCCATCTCTTTCTTCTTCTAGGATGAGATGTTGTCCCAAAGGGCTTTGGAATGCGAGGAGGCCATGGCGGGCGTGGTGCGGAGAGGAGAAAGGGACCGGAGGAGGATGACTGCGATTATGGCCGGGGCTGGAATTTATATAGCGGGCGGATGGCAATGAGCCCCGGCGGTGCGGTTAATGGTGGGTGGCGGACAGACGGACGGGTGCGTCAGGGTTGGTTCCTCGGCAACCACATATCATTAATGTAGGGCGACGGGCCGATGGAAAGTACTTTGAACATGGAGCAGTCGCGTGCACCATGGTAAATTACTCTATCACCTAACGACGTGGCAGTGACCAAACTAGTATGATAGATTAACGCAATTAAACGTCATCGGGTATGTACTTTCTTCGTTTTTATTTTCTCTGCATATTAGCTAAGTCAAACTTTATAAAGTTTGATCGAATTTATAGAAAACAATATGAACATTTACAGTAACAAATTTATATGATGTGAAAATATATGCAATGATGAATCCGATGATATATATTTGGTGATGTATATGTTAATATATTTTTCTAAAAACTTGTTGAAAGTATATGAAGTTTGACTTTAGACAAACCTAATATGCAGTGTAAAAAACGGAGGAGTATATTAGTAATTACACGATGCATGGGTTTTAGTACATGATAAACAAATAAATACATGATTAACATTTTGCTATACAGGATGAATATATTTTTTAATTACATCATGAACAACTTTTTAATGAGTGGCAATCATTTTCTTAACATACACAATGATTTGGAGAAAAAAATAGGAGGAACCTTTTCTGAAAAACAAGAAACAAATAAAATATTCAACAAAGATTTTGAATACATGGAAAAACATCAAATGATAGTCTTTGTGAAATAGACGATGATTCTTCAAAATATAAGGGATTTATTTTCCATGCCCCTGATTCCTTAGTATCAATCAGGCAAGATATTTACAAAGTAGGCAATCTCCAAAACCTCACAAATTGCTTGGTTCCTTCGCATATTGAAGGCTCCCAAGCACACCTAGCTAGGGGATCTGACCTCCTCCAAAAGTAGCAGCATAAGGTTGCTTCATGATGAATCTCTAACTTATGCTTCAAAAACATAATCTCCTCCACACTTAAACTCTAATAGGATGGATCCTTGGATATGGATAGGTTGAGTATTTGAATGGTAGGCTTGGACATAAAGGGGAAAACACATCAGGGGATAAGATGCACTTTCACATACTACACTTCGCATCATCTTCGGCTAGCATTCACTATCAAATATCTCGGTCACCTTTGTTTGCTCCTTGGAAATGGAGTGCCCTGGAATCCAATGGGGTCATCCTTTAACAGCAGATGAGATTTGACCAAATAAGAGCATCACGAATAGTTCCACTTCCATAAAAGTTTCAGGTTTGAGGGGAGTTGGGTCCAAAAAAACTTGAACAGTTCATGTAAAAGCAAAAACAAAAACAAAAAGACCCAATATAATCAGCCCAACTATCCCTCCTTCTAGGGGGGAGATGGCCCTTCCCCTAAACATTCTGTAAAACTGCCGTGTCAGCGCGCCGCCACCAGAATCCGCCAGGTCGAGCCAGATCCACCATGTCGCCATCGCGCCGCCCACCATCGCCAACCACCGCCATCTGCTGTCTGCCGCCATCGCCACCGCCAAGTACCAATTTTACGGGAAGATTTTTACAGAAACTACAAAAGCAGCTTACCTGTCAACCTCCCCTAGATTATATGGACACCTTGTAAAACCATATTTAGGGAGAGTTTGTCATGGGGACTGTTGGTGAGGCTCTAAGTCGGATATTGTCATCTCTCACAATCTATCGTGACCAATTAGCATTCACCTAAAGCACATGATAACCCATTCCCCAAAAATTTGCCTGCCGTCTTGATGATGATTTGCTGAGTGGTTCTATGGTGGTGAGGCGATTTATTATTCCATGAATCTAAGAGATGAAGATGATCGCATGTCTCCATGAGTTCATATTACAGAAATTGCTAATGGAGCTCGAGCTCCATGGAGCCCTTAATTTGAAAATCAAATTTGTTAGGTTTTTCAAAATTCTTTAAAAAACAAGTCTGGAAATATCAAAATACGTTTTTACGCGAGCTACACAAGATGATAAAATCACGTGTTTCTAGCACATGTACTATTCACTATAAAACTACAAGATTTTGTATTTTATACAGCTCACGTCAAAAGGTATTTCGTGATGAAATTTCACACAAATCTGGTATATATCTATAAGTACCTGTGTATTTATCTCAGATTTATTTTTATTTTATTTTTGAAACTTAGGAAGTTTATAATTTGTTCTAATTTTTGACTATTTCAGGCTCCAAGGAGCCTCAGAGCAAAAAGTATATACCCTTATAAAGAGGGGAATAGTTAGATCCAATCTCTATCCCTGATGTGCTTCGGAAATCATGAAATTTTGTGATGGTGATGTCACAAAGCCAAACACAACGAAAATCCTGGAAACACGTTAAATATATAAATGATAAGATCACATATACCAACTTCGTTGTAAAACTCCCTTATTGGATAAGTGCACAACGAAAATCTTAGAAGAAATCCCATCCAGATAACCACCTTGCTGAATACTTGAATTACACTTTGATGAAGACAAACAAATTACTCGGTACATGGCCCAATTGCAATTTGCCTTAGATAGGCAGCCATAAATCACAGGGAAATACGATCAAGTGTAGCTTATTCGAACAATCACAGGGAAACATTTGCTGACTCACTTCAGAACCCAACCCCTAATTCTAGAGCCTCAGGGTCAGATCAATCCCGTCTGAAGTCTCTTCCTGATCTACGCCTTGCTGGTGTCCACGGTGATCTACGCCTTGCTGGTGTCCAAGGTGAACCTGTTTGCCGCCGGCCACACGCGCCGACAGAGCAGATGGTGGTTGAGTTGGAGCAAGGCTGGTACCAGTCTGCCATTGCCACTACATTGAAGGAGGCACGAAGGGGGCCGAGGGGTAGTAGTGGGCGGCAAACAGGTTCTCATGGAGGCAAGCTCTGCCCAAGGCGGTGATGTCCGACGATGATGCCCAGATGGGTGCCGACGACCAAGCGGGAGGAGGGTCTATGCGTGCCTTCTTCTTGACAGGGCCGTCTGGCGCCCACAGGTGCCTGTGCACCGTCTGGTGCCCGGACCGCCCCTGCACGGTCGTGAACCTGCGCGGGCAGTACTCGCACTTGAACCTGGCCTCCTGCACCTCGTTGATGGAAGTCGATGACCGCGTGCGAGACGACGTTTGGCTCGTGTACCCTGCCTTGTCATCCTCGGTACGGGTGGCCAGCGGCAGGGACCTGTCGTTGTCGGCGGGGAAGGTGGACACGGAGGAACAAGAGGACTCCATCTCTGCAGATGGTCCAGATGAGACGTACTACTGAATGCTTCGGCTGCTTGCTTGCAGTACTCTACGGTGGACGTTTTATAGTTACGGAGCGGCATGTGGGATTGGCTAAGATTGGAAGAAAACATGCTGGTGGCGTTATTTCTAGCAGTGCAATCATTCCCATAATTCTCTACAATTACTCGGATACTTATGGCCTCCCAATTAAATGTATTTTCTTTTCTTTTTTGAATTTTTTGGATTAATCGAAATGTATTTTCCCTTGAATTTTTTTTGAGTCTAAACACACTCCACTTCATTGATCATTAAACAAATACTCGTACATGGGAATACAATTTAGGTCTGGAGTATTAAGGAGCCATACATGGCATCCTAAAGAAAGGCCTAAAGTGTGTTTAACGAGGCTATGTGCCTCAATATTTGTCTCTCTTTCTTCAAAGATGAAGGAACATCGAGGTGTATCTGTGTAGACATAAGGTTGATCTCCTTGATAATGCTTGCATGCATATCTCCGGTGCTTCTTAGAATGTCATTCACCACATCTTTGCAGTCGGAGGCAACTTGTACATTTGTTAAAGAAAGGTCTAGAGCTAAAGCTAGCGCTTTCCGGCATACCAATGCCTCCAAGGTAGAGGGATCGGTGACACCGAAGCACTTAATCGCTGAAGCACCCAGATACTTGCCTGTGGAGTGTCTGCAAACAGCACTAAAGGACCCTTCAGACGATTCACGAGCCACAACACCATCCACTTGAATTTTAGCTACTCCATCAGCCACCCAGATCCATCTTTGGCATTGAACATGAGCTACATGGGGCTGTCCCAACTGTGTCTTTGGTTTACTCAACTCAAGTTCCATTATATACCTCTTGACAAAACCGCTCGTGGCCAAAGGCCTCTGAAATATTTGCTCATGTAGAGCCTTTCTGCGTGCGTGCCAAATTGCCCAAAGTGTCACAAGTAGCTTAGTGAAATCTGCATGCGGCAAGGCCTCCATGAGGGAAAATATTAATCGCTTCGCGTCAAGTTCTCTGTTCTGCATCATTACTTCCATCAAGTCTTCGTCCTCAAGCGCCCAAACGCAACATGCCATGTTGCACTCAATCAAAAAGTGTCGCCAAGAATTCGGTGTCCCACATAGTCCGCACACTACTTGACTTGACATGTTTCGGTGGTCTAACAAATCTGCCGTAGGCAAAGATTGCTGAGCTAGCCTCCAGAGAAAGATTTTAATCTTGGAAGGGACATCAATTTTCCACATTTTTGTCCATGCTTTCATCTCCCAGTCAGCATTAGAGTTGTCAGTGCGTCCTTTCAACCATGCTTCTCGACGGATCTTTGTAGAAATCAACATGCGATACACCGAACGCACCGAGAAGATGCCATTTCATTCATGCACCCAAGACCAAAAATCGTCAAGTTGTCTTGTGCATAGAGGGATAGATAGGATCACTTGGGCATCGGTTGGCAAGAAGACGTGACAAAGTCTCTCTCGGTCACATTCCCTCGACGGCAAGATGAGTTCGCTCACATGCTGCGGCCACTAGAGGCCCAATTTTGTTTCATCCAATTTCCCGTTCCGGCCAACGTGCTAGAACGGTCCATTATTTAGTAGCCCATTGTCGCGCTATTCGTCACCCTGGGTGAGGAATAGTTATTCTTCACCCCCCTCTATTTTACCATCAATGCCTCGTAATTTTACGTTCCGTAAGTTTTGTCTTATTTCCGACGTAAAAAGAGACCGTAAGAAAATATATAATCGTTGTAAAAAATATTTTATGTTATGTAAAATTACAAATGTAAAAACATAGTGTAAAATACACCTAAACTGTAAATTTTCTTGTCTTATGACCTATATTTTTATTTTCTTATGCCAAATTTTACGTAGTGAATCAATAAAAATGTAACTATTTAAATTACAAACGTAATTTAATTATGAAATGATCGTAAGATTACCTCGGGTGAAGAAATAACTTATTCTGCACACTGGGTGATGAATAGTAACACTAGCGCTATTCGTCACCCTGGGTGAGGAATAGTTATAATTTATGAAGTAGTCATGCCATGTTTACAATAGTTTTATATGATTTTGGTATGATTTGATTAGAACTAACCCGGATTGACGTTGTTTTCAGCAGAACTACAGTGGTGTTGTTTTTGTGTAGAAATAAAAGTTCTCGGAATACGATGAAAATCAACGGAGAATTTTATGGAAAATATAAAAAATATTGTAACAAAAATCTACCGGAGGGGAGTCTCGTGGGCCCCATGGGGGTGGGGGCGCGCCCACCCCCCTGGGCGCGCCCCTGTGCCTCGTGAACTACCCGTGGGGCCCCCTGACTTGTTCTCGACGCCAACCTCTCCTATAAATACCCAAACCTCCAGAAATTAACCTAGATCGGAAGTTCCGCCGCCGCAAGCCTCTATAGCCATGAGAAATCAATCTAGGCCCTCTCGGGCACCCTGCCGGAGGGGGCCATCATCACCGGAGGGCATGGAGGAGGATCCCGGAGGGGCCATCATCACCATGAAGGCCAAGGACTAGAGGGAGAACCTCTCCCCATCCAGGGGGAGGCCAAGGAGGAGCAAGCACAAGGGGGAGAACCTCTCCTCCTCTCTCTTGGTGGCACCGGAGTGCCATCGAGAGGGGAATCATCGCCGCGGTGATCGTCTTCATCAACATCACCATCATCATCACCATCCTCATCTCTTTTATGCAGTCCACTCTCCCGCACCCCGCTGTAATACCTGGTTGAACACGGTGCTTTATGCCACATATTATGATCCAATGATGTGTTGCCATCCTATAATGTTTTGAGTAGATATCCTTTGTCTTTGGGTTGATTGTTGATCTAGATTGGTATGAGTTGTATGTTTTATTTTGGTGATGTCCTATTGTGCCCTCCGTGTCGCGCAAGCGTGAGGGATTCCCACTATAGGGTGTTGCAATAAGTTCATGATTCGCTTATAGTGGGCTGCTTGAGTGACAGAATCATAAACCCGAGTAAGGGGGTTGTTGCGTATGGGATAAAGGGGACTTGATGCTTTAATTCTATGGTTGGGTTTTACCTTAATGATCTTTAGTATTTGCGGATGCTTGCTAGAGTTCCAATCATAAGTGCATATGATCCAAGAAGAGAAAGTGTGTTAGCTTATGCCTCTCCCTCATATGAAATTGCAATGACGACCACCGGCCTTGTTAACAATTGCCTAAGACAATTCCGCACACCGATCCATCATTATTCCACACTCGCTATTTATAATATTTAGTAATATATTCTAACTTTATGATAACAGCACCTACTTATATATTTTATCTCTCTGATACCATGCAAAGTTATCCTCTTCATACCCACAACGTAGTTTTATTTCTCGTTTCTAGCTGGAAGCAACCGTTCGGTGTACGTAGAGTCGTATCAGTGGAAGATAGGACTTGAGAGAATATTGATCTTATCTTTAACTCCTTGTGGGTTCGACACTCCATACTTATCACTTCCACCAATGGGAATTGCTACGATGATTCCCTGCACTTGGGGTTTATCAGGCTTCTTCCAGTGATATGCCTCGCCTTTGAAATGCTTGCCTTTCTTTCGACATTGATGGTTAGTCGGAAGAAATCGAAGATGCCCCGGTTACACATTATTCCTGCATTTGTCCAATATATACTATCATTGTCATCTAAACAGTGTGTGCATGGTATCCCTTGTTTGTCTGTCCTGAAAGGTTACTGGGAGCAGGCCAATCATTGATGGTTACAAACAACAACCCATGTAGGTCAAATTCATGCTGGTCTTGCTCATCCCACACATGTACAAATTTTCCATTCCACAGCTGTAAAAGTTCTTCAACTAATGGTCATAGGTACACATCAATGTCGTTGTCGGGTTGCTTACGGCCTTGGATGAGAACTGGCATCATAATGAACTTCCGCTTCATGCACAGCTAAGGAGGAAAGTTATAGATACATAAAAGTCACGGGCCAGGTGCTATGATTGTTGCTCTGCTCCCCAAAAGGATTAATGCCATCCGCGCTTAAACCAAATCATGTGTTCCTTGCGTCACCTGCAAAGTCCCCACACTTTCTCTCGATTTTCTCCACTGTGACCTGTCAGCGGGTGCTCTCAACTTCCCGTCTTTTTTACGGTCCTCCTTGTGCCGTCACATCAACTTGGCATGCTCTTTGTTTCTGAACAGACATTTCAACAGTGGTATTATAGGAGCATACCACATCACCTTGGCAGGAACTCTCTTCCTGGGCCGCTCGCCCTCAACATCATCAGGGTCATCTCGTCTGATCTTATACCGCAATGCACCGCATACCAGGCATGCGTTCAAATCCTCATACGCACCACGGTAGAGGATGCAGACATTAGGGCATGCATGTACCTTCTGCACCTCCAATCCTAGAGGGCATAGAACCTTCTTTGCTCTGTACGTACTGTCGAGCAATTATTTATCCTTTGGAAGCTTCTTCTTCAATATTTTCAGTAGCTTCTCAAATCCGTTGTCAGATACATCATTGTCTGCCTTCCACTGCAGCAATTCCAGTGTGGTACCGAGCTTTGTGTTGCCATCTTCGCAATTTGGGTACAACCCCTTTTTGTGATCATCTAACATACGATCGAACTTAAACTTCTCCTTTTCACTTTCGCATTGTCTCTTTGCATCAACAATGACCCGGCGAAGATCATCATCGGGCACATCGTCTGGTTCCTCTTGATCTTTAGCTTCCCTCGTTGCAGCATCACCGTATTCGGGGGGCACATAGTTGTCATCATCTTCTTCTTCGTTGTCTTCCATCATAACCCCTCTTTCTCCGTGCTTGGTCCAAACATTATAATATGGCAGGAAACCCTTCTCAAGCAGGTGGGTGTGAAGAATTTTTCAGTCAGAGTAAGACTTTGTATTCTCACATCTAGGGCATGGACAACACATAAAACCATTTTGCTTGTTTGCCTCAGCCAATTCGAGAAAATTATGCATGCCCTCAATGTACTCGGAGGTGCGTCTGTCACCGTACATCCATTGTTGGTTCATCTGCGTGCATTATATATAATTAAGTGTGTCAAAATCCATTACAGAATATCATGAATAGAGAAGTGACCAAATTAATAGAAGTTCATCATCACATTAAAACCAAAGTACATTAGTGATCAAATGTTATTACTAAAAAATATATACATAAAGTTCATACATATATAGTTCTCATTGAACAAGATATAGCTCTCTAGAGCATCTAATTAAACCATACAATGAAACTATGTAAAACATTTCAATGCAACAACAAATGCGATCATAATGCAACTAAGGTAACAATTGATCCAACGGCATAATGATACCAAGCCTTGGTATGAATGGCATATTTTCTAATATTTCCAATATTCAAGCGCATTGCATCCATCTTGATCTTGTGATCATCGACGACATCCGCAACATGCAACTCCAATCTCATCTTCTCGTCCTCAATTATTTTCAATTTTTTCTTCAAGTACTTGTTTTCTTTTTCAAAGTATGTTAGCTTATGCCCCTCCCTCATAAGTGCATATGATCCAAGAAGAGAAAGTATGTTAGCTTATGTCTCTCCCTCATATGAAATTGCAATGACGACTATCGGTCTTGTTAACAATTGCCTAAGACAATTCCGCACACCGATCCATGATTATTCCACACTCGCTATTTATAATATTTATAAATATATTCTAACTTTATGATAACAGAACCTACTTTTATATTTTATCTCTCCGATACCATGCAAAGTTATCCTCTTCATACCCACAACGTAGTTTTATTTCTCGTTTCTAGTTGGAAGCAAACATTCGGTGTACGTAGAGTCGTATCAGTGGAAGATAGGGCTTGAGAGAATATTGATCTTACCTTTAGCTCCTTGTGGGTTCGACACTCCATACTTATCACTTACACCATTGGGAATTGCTACGATGATTCCCTGCACTTGGGGATAATCAAGCTCTTTTCTGGTGCCGTTGCCTTGGAGCAGTACACTACTAGAAAAAGGGCTATAGATGGGATTGACACTAATGGCGCACCAGACAAGCGGTGCGCCATTAGTATATACTAATGGCGCACCACCTTCTGATACGCCATTAGAGTTGAAACTACTAATGGCGCACCTGGCACCGGGTGCTCCATTAGTATCAAAAAAAATTTAACTAGTGCGCCTGTCCAAACATACTAATGGCGCATCCAGACACAGTGCGCCATTACTAGTTGTAACCAGTAATGGCGCACCTGCCGGAAAGTGCGCCACTAATGTTGTTTTTTTTATTATATTTTTTATTCCCTTTTTTGCAAAACTACTAATGGCGCACTGTTCCACCGTGCGCCACTGTGGGACAGTGCGCCATTAGTATTTTTTTTTTGCAAAACTACTAATGGCGCACCACCAGGAGGTGCGCCATTAGTAACCTGGATTACTAATGGCGCATTTAGAGTTGGTGCGCCATTAGTAAGTGGGCAGCAACAAGATATTTTGGACAGCCTCTCCTACCCACACTCACTTTCTCCCCACTTCATTCTCTCCACCTCCTCCTTGTCTCGGGTGCCTCCTCTTTTTCACCTCATTTCCACCATAGATTCATTCAATTTAAGTGGTTAAATTACCTTGTTTTGATAGGTAAGTAAGGGGGGAAGCTATATTTATGTTGTTCTCCCTACAACAATGTGCACATGCACTTTTTATGGCCTAGCTAGATCTATGTATGTTCGTGGTGTTGCATATGTTTGTGGTGTTGCATATGTGTTTGTGTTTGGAGGTGTACCAGTATTTGAAATTCGATAGTTGCCAATATTTTGCCGGAATGTTGATTCATTTCCGTTTCGGCGAGAATTTTGGCATTAAGCATTCTTTTTGGTCCTATTTTTAGGGAAAGTCATGCCAAATTTTTTCTTGGTTCTAAAATATCGTTTTGCTCTACCCCGCAGGCGACCATGGTCCGCATGATGACCGAAGGCATCGTGAATAGGTTTTTGAGGTCCGCGAAGGCCGAGATGCTTCAAAAGAACGAGACGGAGATAAGATGTCCGTGTCGAAGATGCAAGCTGAAGAGCCTTATTGCGGACCCGGAATCCGGGCAAGTGCGGGACCACCTGCTCTTGCGTGGTTTCATGGATGGCTATCGGTGGCAAGGTGATGAAGATGACTACGAAGTCGTCCATGGGGGCCGGGCAAGAAATGAGGAAGGGCAGCAAGACAACCATCGCGGCTCGGGCGGGCGAGAAGACGAAGAATCCCTAGGAGATGATCACGACGGTGATGTTGTACACAGTCATCATGTAGAAGATGCAGGACATGATGATGAGGAAGATGCCGGAGCAGTCGACGGGCATGATCAGGAAGATGATGATGCCGGCGGAGCAGACGACGCTGGACCATCGATGGGCTGGGTGCAGGACCCTCATATTCAAGAGCTGCTTCTCAAGCAGACGGATAACGCAAGAGCTGCCGCCCGAGAGAAAGCCAAGATGGATCAACTTGAGTTAGACGCGGTTACTCCATTGTATGAAGGATGCAGGCCCGAGGATACCCGCCTGAAAGTAACGCTCATGGCTCTGGAGATGAAGGTAAAACACAAAATGACCGACGCATGCTTCGACGAGAACATGTCATTCTGGCACGAACGTCTTCCCGAGGGGAACAAGTGCCCGACCAGTTTGGAGGAGGCGAAGAAAATCGTGTGTCCTCTGGATTTACCGCACGTGAAATACCATGTGTGCATGAACAATTGCATCATTTATCGGGACGAGCACGCGGAGTCTACCATATGTCCGGTGTGCGTTGTCACTCGATACAAGAAGAGGAAGAAAGCTCCTCAAAAAGTGGTGTGGTACTTTCCGATCACTCTTCATCTGCAGCGGTATTTCGCGGACCCTAAGGTAGCAAAGCTCCTGCGTTGGCACGCGGATAGGGAGGAGAAGAAGCGAGAAGATGACGCAAATGATCCGGAAATAGATAAAAAAGACAAGATGCTGAGTCACCCTAAGGATGCGAGCCAGTGGCAAGCGTTGAACTTCGAAGACCCAGAATTTGGGAATGATCCAAGGAACATCGTGCTGGGCGCGAGCACCGATGGAGTCAATCCGTTTGGCAGCCAGAGAAGCACACATAGCACCTGGCCTGTGTTTGTGTGGATGTACAACCTTCCCCCCTGGTTGTGCATGAAGAGGAAGTACATTCACATGAGTATGCTAATTGAAGGACCGAAACAACCAGGGAACGACATCAATCTGTATCTGGGGCTGCTGAAAGAGGAGCTTGACACGCTGTGGAAAACGCCAGCCAATACGTGGGACGCCGCAGAGAAAGAATATTTCCCTATGAGAGTCGCGCTGCTCACGACGGTGCACGACTATCTCGGTTACGGATATGTCGCGGGGCAGGTGGTCCACGGATTTTCTGGATGCGTCGGGTGCATGGATGACACAACGTATCGCCAGCTAGATAGAGATCCCGGGTCTTCGAAAACCGTGTTCATGGGACATCGAAGGTGGCTTCGCGACGATGACCCGTGGAGAAAACGCAAGGATCTGTTCGATGGTGAAACCTAACCCCGAGGACGCCCGCGTACGAGGAGCGGCGAGGAAATAGACGAGCTGTTGAAAAATTGGAAAGACTGCCCACTGCCGGGAAAGAAGCAAAAGGCGCCAGAGCCAGGAAAGAAGCGAAAGGCGCCAGAGCCGCTGCTGAAGGTATGGAAAACGAGGTCTGTTTTCTGGGACTTGCCGTACTGGAAGATCCACCGTGTGCCTCACAGCCTTGATGTCATGCATATTACGAAGAACGTGTGCGAGAGTCTGCTTGGTACCCTGCTCAACATGCCAGAGAGGACCAAAGGTGGGCTGAAAGCAAGGGCAGACTTGAAATCAATGGGCATCAGGCAGGAGCTTCACGCTATATATGATGATCATGATGATGATGATGATGAGGCGAAGCAGGACACGGAAAGTCGTCACAAAGGCAAAAAGGCCAAGAAGACCGGAAATGACTACCCTCCCGCGTGCTTCACTCTAAGTCAAGAGGAGATCGAGCAGTTTTTCACCTACCTCGTAGGAGTAAAACTTCCTTACGGTTACGCGGGGAAGATAAGCAGATACCTAGACCCAGCGAAGCTGAAGTTCAGCGGGATGAAGTCTCACGACTGTCATGTGCTGATGACGCAGATACTTCCAGTTGCAATCCGTGGGATCATGGACGCGCACGTCCGTGAAACCCTATTTGGCCTATGCAACTTTTTCGACGTCATCTCTCGGAAGTCTGTTGGCGTGAGGCAACTCAGAAGGCTACAGGAAGAGATCGTGGTGATACTATGCGAGCTTGAGATGTACTTCCCGCCCGCATTCTTCGACGTTATGGTGCATCTGCTGGTCCATATCGTGGACGATATCATCCAACTCGGGCTGACATTCCTGCACAGCATGATGCCGTTTGAAAGGATGAATGGTGTCATCAAAGGATACGTTCGCAACATGTCACGTCCAGAGGGAAGCATAGCCAGGGGCTTTCTGACCGAAGAGTGCATCTCCTACTGCACGAATTATCTAGGCATCGAGAACCCCGTTGGTCTGCCCGTCAACAGGCACCTCGGCAGGCTCGCTGGATGGGGTCACCGTGAGGGTCGTCGTGAAATGCATGTCGACTTCGAGGGTCGACTCGCCGACTTTGAAAGAGCAAACCTAGTCGCGCTACAACACATAGACGTGGTCGATCCTTGGGTGGTACAGCACAAAACCTTTATTAAGAAGACGTACAATGACCGAGGCCAACAGAGGACGGACGGAGATATACTCAAAGAGCACAACTCATGTTTCACGCGTTGGTTCAAGCAGAAGCTTCTGTCGTACCCTTTACACGAGGATTCTTCCGCGGAAGAACAACTCATATTCGCCTTGTCACAGGGCGCCGAGCACAACCTGATGACCTATGAGGCGTACGATATCAACGGCTACACATTCTACACCGAGGCCAAGGACATGAAGAGCGATGGTTATCAGAACTCCGGGGTAACGATGGAATCCTACACCGGTAACAACAAGGACAGATACTACGGAAGGATCGAGGAGATCTGGGAACTGAGCTACGCTGGAGAGAAGGTCCCGATGTTCCGTGTCAGATGGGCCAAGAGCGTCCTAAAAGAAGACCGGTATTTCACCACCATGGTTATACCAGAAGCCAAATCCAAGACCGCAGGCGCAAACGTCACCGTGAAAAATGAGCCATGGGTACTGGCTTCCCAAGTGGACCAATGATTTTTCATTACCGACCTGTCAAAGCCCAGTCGTGTTGTCGTGAGGAGAGGCAAAAGGAAGATCATCGGAATGGATGGAGTAGCCAATGAGCAAGACTTCGACAAGTACGGCGACCCGAGGATCGAACATGACGACGATGATGAAGTAGCAGCATACACCACAAGAAGAAGCAGGACCACCCTACCTAAAGGATGTCCGTTCCACAGAAGAACTCCATTTGCAAAAAAGAAGGGCAAGAAGATTGTGAACAGATAGCTAGCTAAGATCGATTGTACTTAAATCGTAGCCTTCATTTCTCGATTGTATTTCATGGGCACTTTTTGAACTATCATGAATATTTTTAAATTTCATGGACACTCGATCTCGATCCCCCTCCATCTCGATCGCTATCCCACCTCGCCAGATCCGGTCCCCCTCGCCGCCGAGCACCCCCCGGTCCACCGCCGCCGACCCCCCGCACCCCTCCCCTACTCAACCGCCGCCACCGACCTCCCGCGCCCCGCCGACCCCCCGCACCCCGCGCACCCTCCCCCGCTCCACCGGCATTACTGTTTGATGTAATTTTTTAAAAAATTATTACTGTCTTATAAAAAAATATTACTATTATGATTTAAACAAGTTTGAACATATTTAAACACAAATAAGTATCAAACAACATTTTAAATGCATAAAAAAAATTTGTGGAGCCTGGGAATCAAACCCAGGACCTCCTGGTGTGAGAACTGGCTGCTGACCAGTCGAGCTAGTAGAGGGAACTTGGTGTGGATCAGGTCAGGTGGAAGATAACCTGTTGGCTCGAGCAGAAATCAAAAAAAATACTAATGGCGCACCACAGTGGGGTGCGCCATTAGTATGGATGTACTTATGGCGCACCGAGGGGTGGTGCGCCATTAGTATTGTGCCATTAGTAACAAAAAAGGTCAGCACCCACGCCATCCTCTTTCTCTCCCCTCTGTCTCTCTCCCCTCACTGCGCCGTCCCCGTGCCCGAGCCGCCCCCGTCGCCGCCGACCCCCACCGCCCTCGCCGCCTCCCCACTTGCCCCCTCGCGCTTCCCCTCGCCCTTCCCCTCACCCTCTCGCCTTCTCCTCTCCCCCAGATCCGCATCGGCAACCCGCGCGCGACGCGCCCGTCGCCGGCCACCTCGCACTACCGTGGCAACCGTCGACCTCATGCCACACTGACGTGCCCAAGCACTCCACCTCCCTCGACTATGTCTCCCCGGACAAGCCGCAGGACTCCGGACGCCCCCGCGACACCTTCCCCGCCACCGGCTTCCTCTTCGGCCCGGCGGACTCCGTCGACAATTCGCTCCGGCGAGCTCTCCCCCGAGCCCGCTTTGCTCACCTACAGGTGACGGTGAGCTCCTCTGTCGATCCCCTCCCTTTCCCCTTCGGTTCATCGGGAGTACAGCTTAAGTGATGCTTGGATGTGTAATCTGCTCTAGTGAGTTCCTGTTTGTGATGTGTAATCTTCTCTAGTGACCACTCCATCTGGTGGTGGTCAGCTACTTGTCCAAAGATCCGAGGAGTAGGCTGTCATCACTTAATCCGCTCTAGTGACCCGTGATGTGTAATCTTCTCGATGTTGTTGCTGCTGCTGCTTAAGTGATGCCGGTGCTTGTTCTTGTAGTTGCACTCTAGTGATGCTGCTCTAGCTCTAACTTCTAAGTCCACTGAATTTTGTCAACTTGTGATGCTGCTGCTACTGTAGATCCTGTGAACTTGTGATCTTCTGAACTTGTGAATTTTGCTTAGAAACATCAATGAATTTGGTGATGGAGTACAATTTTGTATAAAATGAAATGCAAGGTTGTTGATACTGTAACCCAGATCACACAGATCAAATTTTTTTCAATTTATGCAACTGTAAGAGTACCAACCAGATTACACAAATCATTTTTGATCTGCAAGGTTGTTGTTGCTGTGATGGAGTAACTCTGTAAGATGGAGTACATGAGTACTGTAGTAGTAACTCTTGATTAATTATGGCATTGTGTGTCATAATTTAAAATTGCCATGTTTATTAGAAGTGTTAACCATCACTTCTGGGTTGTAACCTTAGCTGTGTTTCAATGCTTAAAGACTATTAGCTGCATAGTAATTTCCCTATCCTAATTGTTGTTTTTCCATGCATAGATGAACATTCTATAATTTCCAAGGATCAATTAGACCAGATTGGGCTCTCCTTTTTATTGTTGTTTTGACCTTTCTGTTGTGAAAAATAAAGCAGGATTTTAGACTAATGTGGGCCTATGGCTACACCAGCATGGTGTTTTGATTCAGAAGTGATGATTTGCTACAACCAGTGCATGCATGCCTTTTTTCTTCTTCATTTTTAGTAAAGTGCTCTGTTCTGGGTCATGGACTTTGTGCCATGGACCAATGCATGCATGCTGCTGCTGCTGTACTACTTGTCAAGTGATGCTGCTGCTGCTATCTGCGAGTTGCTGCTGCTAGTTGTGATTTTGTCAAGTGATGCTGCTGCTACTTGTGATCTTCTAAAATGACCCCTTTCTCCTGAAATGTTGATTAATTTCCGTTTCGGTTGAGAAATGGGGCACTCCAAGGTCAAGAAAATTAGCAAAGGTCATGCCCAATTTTCTTGACCTAGAAGGTGCCCGATTCTCAACCGAAATAAAAATTAATTTGTTTTAGTGGTTGGATTAGTTTAGTATTTTTTTCACACACTCAGACACCCTTGCTTGCCATGTGTGTGAGAGAGATAGTGAGAGGAGACAAGAAGAAGGGGGTTAGGAAGATGTTGCCTGCTCATCAAAGCTAACCATCTCCCCCTTTTCACCCCTTTTCCTTTGTCTTTTGTGGGTTGCAAGGAAGCTACTGTCTTAGCTAGCTTAGCTTGTGCACAAATCCCAGTGTTACAATCTAGAAAATTAGCCTGCAAAGATGAGGTCCCATGCTGGCTGTACCACTGCATCATGCAACAGTGCCTTCAAGATCCAAGGCAATATCACAAACATCATAGGCAATTTGACCAAACTCACAACCTTGTATCTTTGCAGCAACCAACTTTCTAGACACACCCCTCAAGAACTAGGTTACCCTGAGAACGTGGACTTGGACCTTAGCAACAACACACTAACAGGTTCTATCCCAAAACACCTAGGCAATATCAAAAACATCTCTCAATTGTTCCTTGACAATAACCAACTTTTTGGCGACATTCCTCGAGAATTAGGTTATTTGGTCAACTTAGAGATCTTGTTCCTTGACAATAACCAACTTTTTGACCAAACTTTTTTCCTATTTATAGAGAAACATGGCCAACAACGATGAGGCCGGGGGTTCGGGCGGCAAGAAATTCTGGGAGCTGTCCCAGGAGATGGAGGAACAACCTCACTTGTATGAGGACGCCGCCTTCCCCACCGATCCTGAGACCACTGATGGTACCGCCGAGGATGACCCCACTGATGCCACCACTGATGGTGCCGCCGAGGATGCCACCACTGATGATGGCGGCGCACGCACAGATGGCAGCCAACCGAAGAGGCAACGGAAGGACCGGCGCCCGACCGTGCTCCGCACCCTCAAGGAGGAAGTTACTGAAGTGGACTCCAACGGGAATCCAACGGCGCCCGAACGAATAGTCAAGGGGTACTCGCTTCAGCTCGGCTGCATTCTCCAGAGCACCGTCTCGATCAACACCGAGAACCTCAGGCATCCTGACCGAGGGAATTTGCGCAACCTCCTCTTCACGAAGCTGCACGAACGATACAAGTTCCCCGCTGAATTTGAAAACACAAGCCTCAAAGGGAATAAAGTGAACAATGCTGCCCTCACGAAGATGAGCACGGCCCTGTCTACTTGGAAAAGCAATGTGAAGAGAATGATCGAGAAAGGTGAGAGTTATGAGAAGATCAAGGAGAAAAATCCTTCGATCACTGAAGATGACTACAACAACTTCAAGATCAATTGCTCGAGCACCGCAAGCTCCGAATCAAGTAAGTGGGGGAAAGAAATGCGGGAGCTGAACTTAGGGGAACACACACTCGGTCCCGGCGGTTACAGAGTGGCGGAGCCTATATGGGACAAGGAGGAGGCGGACCGTGCCGAGCAAGGCCTACCGCCCCTCTTCGATAAATACGGTGACAAGCAGACCAGGAACTTTGTCAGGGCCCGGTACAAGAAGGACCCGAAAACAAAGGAGCTTACCACGGATCCGAAGACCAGGGCGCTTGAGCTTGTTCTGGTAAGGAATACACCCCTGCGTAATTAGCTCCATATGGTTGCATTCTAATTAATGAAGCCAAATTTCTAAATGGTTCACATTCCTTCCGCAGGCGACTGAAAGCAGTAGCGCGGGGTCGACTAAGAGCAACCCTTGAGACACCACTCTAAATAGGGCGTTGAATGTAATGAAGAACAAGGATAAGCTCAGTAAGCCGACGTCAGCTGGTCGTGTGGCCGGCAAAGGCTTGTCGACAAAATGGTCGTCATACTATAACACTTGTGGGCGAAAGGAGAAAAAGACCAGCTCGGAAAGCCAGGCGCGCGAGGTTCAAGAACTCAGGGCACAGGTGGCGTGGATTCCGGAGATTGTCCAAGAGCAAGTGCAACAACAACTCGGAGCGATGATCACCGCCATTGTGCCTACCTTGATCCAGGGGATTAGTGCGTGGATTGCGGGCGGCCAACAGGGGCCGCCCCCGATTCCTAGCTTCACGGCCAGCAACTCGCAGAACGCGATGGCGGGGCCATTGGTGTCTCCGGCGGAGGCGGCATTGGTGTCTCCGACGCCGGCACGGGAGCTTAATGCACCCGGGTGTACGTCGGTCGGCACCTCTGCAGCAAGCGGCCCCTCCGTCAACTCCACGCCCGCCGTTGGCGGTGCCTCGACATTAGCCGAGCTCGACGCCATCATCACGGTAACTAATTAAGCCTCTCTCGGCCGAGGACTTCATCTCCTTGCCTTTGACTGGGCGTCCCTGACGCCCTACATGTTTTCGCAGGGCGCCGCCGATGTTTCGTGCACTCTCCTGCACTTCGTGAACAACGAGTTGGTCAATGTCGCCAAGGGCAAAATCGTTCAACCGGGCAACCCCTTGTTCCACGGTACCCAGATGCCACCCAACTTGTTTAGGGTTCAACTGGTTCGGGTGCTGCCAGGCTGCGATGAGTTGTTACCTCCGATTCGACCCGTCGGGGCCGACGATGATGACGTGATGACCCTCAGCGCCTGCCTGAGCTGGCCCCTGCTTTGGCCGAAGAGCCAGATTTGTTTGGGGGCGGGGGACACCACCCCAAAGACAACACCGCCAGTCGTGCCGGCGCCAAGTCGGCCCCATGGCAAGACCGCCGCAACGGTGCCGGACATCCCTATGCCACTGGATCCAAACATGCATATGGCACAGGATCAGAACGACGACAACGACGATACATTTGCCAACATCGATCAGTACTTTGCCGATCATGGGTACGGTGGCGACTTCATGGGGCCTCCTTCTCAAGAACCCAACCCAACAAAAGACGTGCGCGATCTAGCTGGTACCGCGGAGAAGCCAAGTTGCAACAGGCGTCGTCTGCAGTTCAGCTCTCAGGAGACGCCTCCAGCTGCCGACTTCACCGAGCCTCAGATAGGCGAGGTGCGAAATATGATCAGCCCCAACACACTCAAGAAGGCGGTCTGTGAGCAGAACTCGGTCCCATTACAGGAGAAGAAGAAGGCACGCAAAAGAAGGACTAACAAGGGTGCGGGCCAGCCGGCACCGAGTACGATCCGTGCTCAGGACGGGCCACCTTCACCTGAGGATATCTCGAGGAGGGTGCATGTGGCGGGTAGGCCGATGCTACCGAGAAATATGCTCGTTGCTGCAACCGGTGCTATGCGGAGTCTGCATGACAGTGTTCTTTCTTTAGAGAAGCGGCGTCTCGGAGAGAAGGATGTGGCATACCCGGTTTTCGCGGCGAAGGTGCCAGAGGGCAAGGGCTTTGTGGATAACTCCATCGGGGGTACGATCGTCCTACGGTTTGATGACATCCACGCTATGTTGAACCTTCATCCGCTGCACTACACCTTCGTTCGGCTATTTTCGCTGAGTATGGAGATGCGGATCATTCGCGACAAGACCCCGAACATCGTGATAGTCGACCCCTTCTACATGCGTGCCAAGATCTTGGGCAGCGCTGGGGACCGGCAAGTCGCGAGTTCTTACCTCGAAGGCGTCATTCTGGCAAACCAAGATAAGGATAACTTCCTCGTGCCTTACTTTCCCGAGTAAGTCCTCCCCTCAACCGCCCCGTAACATATGAATTCTTAGATTTCGATCATTTTTCTTTTAACATTCCGTGTTTTCTGCAGTGACACACGTTGCACGCTCATCCTCCTAAGCCCCAAATATTCCATGGCCACGTATTTCGACCCGGACCGTCAGTCGAACGTAGACTACACAAATGTCAAGAAGGTTCTTGATGATGTTCTCCCCGGCTACGTCAAATCTGGAGGCACCTTCACCAGGCCTATTCGTAAGTACGGCAAGCACGTGTTCTCCCACAATACGACGTTCTGCTGCGTCAAGCAGCCGCCTGGCGGTCAGAAGGGTGCCTACTACGCCATCCATCACATGCGGGCGATCGTACGGGACCATCATCAACTTCTGCTACCGAGTAGACTCAAAGATTGGGCCGCGAGCGTGTCGGCAATCCAGGACGCGGACATCAGACAAGAATTCTTTCGCATCCAGTCGGAGTTTGCGGAAATCATCCATCAAGATGTCCTTCGTACCGCGGGGCAGTTCTACCTCAGAAATCAACCGTCCAACAGTGACATCGACACAATCCTACAAATGCAGGTTGACAACGCCCGTTCTTTCATGACTCCCACGATAGACGACGGCTTCATCCACGCTCCGGTCCCTTGAGTCTCATGTTGTAATTAAACTTTAATGAACTTGTAGTATGTCTCTTTGGTTTCGAGAGTCGTTCAACTTAAGATGTAATCGATGCTACTAATGTCTTGCTTTTCTCTTCCGATCGTTCTGTTGCATACTTATATATTGCTTATGTATTGTCTGTGAATTGGTACTAACATTTCGTTTGGCTACTGCATAGCGATGCTGTGGTATGTCGTGTACAAGGGTAAGGTTCCCGGAGTCTACGACGACTGGGAGGAGTGTCGGAGACAGGTTCACTGATTCAGCGGTAACAGTTACAAAGGGTACGCCACTAGGGCCGAGGCCAAATCTAGATACGCCCGCTATCTAGCGGGAGAGGGGAGGGAGCGTTGGAGGAACCGGATGAAGACGAGTTTCATCGTGATGATGCTCATCGTGATGACCGCAGCTCTCTTATATGTGATGGTAGTTTAGATGATCGATATCGACTTGTAATGTGAAGACAAACTCGCGGTCTCGAGACTTGTAATATAATGTTCTATCTTTGTTCGGTCTTTTCAATTCGGAGACTAATATGATGACTTGTATTCGGAGACTAAAATGATGAATTGTATTCAGAGACTAATCTTCTATTGTATTCGATGAATCTTTTGTTGATGTGTGCTGTCTATATTTTGTCCAATTATACATTTTGTAACCTGTGCAAAAAACAGAAAAATAAAAAATAAAAAAACATAATATTCATACTAATGGCGCATCACATCATAGTGCGCCATTAGTATGCCAAAGGATACTAATGGCGCATCATTAAACAGTGCGCCATTAGTATGCCGAAGTTACTAATGGCGCATCTTGCTGTCGTGCGCCATTAGTATGCCAAAGCACCTGGGTATACATGGCCCCCTGGGAGGCATACTAATGGCGCACTGTTGTATATACTAATGGCGCATCTGTGGTGCGCCATTAGTATACCAGATACTAATGGCGCACCAGTGGTGCGCCATTAGTAAAATATACTAATGGCGTGCTACTAATGGCGCACCACTAATGCGCCATTAATGGCCAAATTAGATGCGCCATTAGTAGGCCTTTTCCTAGTAGTGGTAGCGTGGGGTTGATATTCTCGTGTGTTCTTGTTTGCTTTCTACACTAAGTAGATTTTGTTTTTCCTTTTTGTTTCTGTTTACTTGTGGGTGAAACATACACAAAAAAATAAAAGAATAAAAATACAAAAAAATCACTTGCCTCCCATACCTAAAAAGTTTTTCAATAAGAGAAGTGACTGGAAGGTTATGCATTGGAGAAATGAGGGTCGACCTTGAACACTTGTGTTCATGCTCATGGAAACAATGTAATAAATTTCATGGAAGCTTCTCTAAAAAATAATTATCTCCTTGTATATATCCATTGTATTATAAAAATAATGTGCCAAGCTTCGGTTTTAGGATGATTAGATTGCTTGTTTACTATGTACAGTACAAAAACAGAAACTTTGGCTGTAGCGTGTGATTTTACATTTTTTACTGGAAAGTCAAATGGGTCTGAAACTTTTTGCACATTACTTATGTACAAATTTTTTAATTTTTCATTTTTTTACAATTTTTTGGAGTTACAGAAGTTTACTAAACTTCCAGATTACTACAGACTGTCCTGTTTTTGACATATTCTGTTTTCTATGAGTTGTTCGCTTATTTTGATGAATCTATGGGTAGTATCGGGGGGTATGAACCATGGTGAAGTTGGAATACAGTAGATATAGTTCTAATATGAAATTGTCATAAGTTTGCAACAGTACCTAAAGGTAGTGATTTGCTTTATTACACTAATGGATCTCACAAAGTTTTTGTTAAAGTTTTGTGTGGATGAAGTGTTCGAAGATCGAGGAGCTATCAATATGAGAAGAATAAAGAGAGGCAAGGGCTCAATCTTGGGGATGCCCAAGGCATCCAAAGTAAATATTTTAAGGATACTCAAGCATCTAAGCTTGGGGGTGCCCCGGTTGGCATCCCATCTTTCTTCTTCAATAATTATCGGTATACCTCGGTTTTTGTTTTGTTCACATAATTTGTGTCCTTTGTGTTTTTTTTCTTTTTCTTTATGAACCATGCTAGTATGAGATATCCCTTCATTTATTTATAGAATACTTCATGTGCTTCACTTATATCTTTTAAGTATGATCTTATAGAATTTCTCTTTGTGCTTCACTTAAATCTTTTGAGTATGGTTTTATAGAATGCTTCGTGTGCTTCACTTATATATTTTGAGCTTGGATATTGGTTAGTCTATATTAATTGTAGAATGCTCCATGAACTTCACTTATATATTTTGGAGTTTGAATAATACTATCATCTAAAGTGTATTTAGAAGAAGTTTGCTCCCACTATTCCAAATGAGAAAAAAAATTCTTATGTGAAGACTAGTAAAATTTGTATGCTTGTAGATCATGAACAGAATGCTTTACGTGCTAGTTATATTGTTGAACTCATTCATGATTCTACCGAAAATTATTATGAGGGAGTAATACATGCTTGTAGGAGTTGCAATAATATCAAGTTTCTCTCTATGTGCTTAAAGTTTTGAAGTTATACTTGTTTTGCCTTCCTATGCTAGTTGATTCTTGCTCCCATAAATTGTCTGCTCACAAAATCCTAGGCATAGGAAGTGGGTTAGGTTCAAATGTTCTAGTCATATTCTTCATGATGCTCTCTTTATGTTTCAATTCTTATCTTTTATGTGAGCATCATTGAAATCATCATGCCTAGCTAAAAGTCATTAAAGAAAAGCACTTGTTGGGAGACAACCCAATATTTACCCTATTTGTTTTTGTGTGTTCTCAAGATTAAGCTACTGTATTAATCATGTATTATAGATTTTGTTTCAATAAAGTGCCAAGTAAGACCTTTGTGAAGACTTGGGTGAAAGTTAATGTGATCTTGCTGTAAAAAACAGAAACTTTGCGCTCACGAGATTAGCTGTCATTTTTTACAGAAGAGTGCGATTGAGTTGATTGTTTTTTCAGTAGATTAATAGACAAATTACTCACGTCCACCAATTTATTTCAGAATTTTTGGAGTAGCAGAAGTATGGTTGGTGTTCAGATCATTACAGACTGTTCTGTTTCTTACAGATTCTGTTTTCATTGCATAGTCTGCTGGTTTTCTAGTTTCTATGGCTTATATTTCTCAATATAAATTGTAGAAATAATTTGGTATAGTAGGCATTGTGTGACAACAATTATGAACCTTGTCTTTGACAGTACCAAAGTGAATGGTTTACTCATTATCATACTATCCTATCTCACGAAGTTCCGTTAAGTTTTGTGTGATTGAAGTTTTCAAGCTTTGGGTGAGATATCGATATGAGGAGAATAAGAAGTGGAAAGACCCTAAGCTTGGGGATGCCCAAGGCACCCAAAGGTAATATTCAAGGAATACTCAAGCGCCTAAGCTTGGGGATACCCTAGAAGGCATCCCCTCTTTCGTCTTCAAAACTATCAGTATACCTTACTCGGAGCTATATTTTTATTCGTCACATGATATGTGTTTTGCTTGGAGCGTATTTTCAATTTGACTTGCTGTTTGAATAAAATCATTGGATCTGAAATCTTGAATGAAAAAGAATCCTCCCATGGCTAGTTAATTATTTGACTACTCAGTGTTCTTCACTTATATCTTTTTGGAGTAGTTTGTCATTTACTCACGTGCTTCACGTATATCCTATCAGTAAATGGTTGAATGAATTGAATATCATAAATCTGAATTTATATACGTTTCATATGCTTACAACATGGGGAGTAATGACTTCACACATAATAAGTATAGGTAGTAAACTTATTGGAAGTTAGCAAACGCAGAATTGGTCACTTGAACAATTCATGAAAGAATATTGAAGGAAGAGAGATTTCACATATAAATATACTATCTTGGACATATTTTGCAATTGTGAGCACTCGTTAAAATATGACATGCTAAAAGGTTGATGTTGGACAAGGAAGACAACTTAATGGGCTATATTTTCCTATATCTGAAATGTTATATTGTTTTGGATCATCCAACATGTTGAGCTTGCCTTTACCTCTCATGCTAGCCAAATTTTTTGCACCAAGTAGAGATACTACTTGTGCTTCCAAACATTCCTTAAACCAGTTTTGTCATGAGAGTACACCATACCTACCTATGGATTGAGTAAGATCCTTCAAGTAAGTTGTCATTGTTGCAAGCAATAAAAATTGCTCTCTAAATATGTATGATCTATTAGTGTGGAGAAAATAAGCTTTATACGATCTTGTGATGTGGAAGAAATAAAAGAAACGGACTGCATAATAAAGGTCCATATCACAAGTGGCAACATAAAGTGACGTTCTTTTGCATTAGGATTTTGTGCATCCAACCATAAAAGCACATGACAACCTCTGCTTCCCTCTGCAAAGGGCCTATCTTTTACTTTTATCTTCTACCCTTATACAAGAGTCATGGTGATCATCACCTTTCCCTTTTTACACTTTTTCCTTTGGCAAGCACTTTGTGTTGGAGCGATCCGGATATATATATATATATATATATATATATATATATATATATATATATATATATCACTTGGATGTAGGTTTTCATAAATTATTATTGTTGACATTACCCTTGAGGTAAAAGGTTGGTAGGCGAAACTATAAGCCCCTATCTTTCTCTGTGTCCGATTAAAACTTTGAACCCATAAATATCACATGAGTGTTAGCAATTGTGAAAGATTAAATGATAGTTGAGTATGTGGAGTTTGCTGAATCAAAGCTCTTACATAGACCCTTCCCGAAAATAAGATGAATTGTAATTGTTTGATGACTAAGAGCATTTTTTGTTAGTTTTAAAGAAAGTTTATGATCTGTACTTTAACATGTGAATAGCTTGTTACTTGATCATGAGAATTTTTATGAGTTGAGCTACTGTTATGATATATAATGATGCTATAAAAAGTGATTGAAACTATCATTGATCAAACATAAGCACTTGCTAGCATTCACACATCATAAATTATTTCTTTTATCATTTACCCACTCGAGGACGAGCAGGAATTAAGCTTGGGGATGCTGATACGTCTCCAATGTATCTATAATTTATGAAGTATTCATGCCATGTTTACAATAGTTTTATATGATTTTGGTATGATTTGATTAGAACTAACCCGGACTGACGTTGCTTTCAGCAGAACTACAGTGGTGTTGTTTTTGTGCAGAAATAAAAGTTCTCGGAATACGATGAAAATCAACGGAGAATTTTATGGAAAATATAAAAAATATTGTAACAAAAATCTATCGGAGGGGAGTCCCGTGGGCCCCATGGCGGTGGGGGCGCGCCCCTGTGCCTCGTGAACTACCCGTGGGGCCCCCTGACTTGTTCTCGACGCCAACCTCTCCTATAAATACCCAAACCTCCAGAAATTAACCTAGATCAGAAGTTCCGTCGCCGCAAGCCTCTATAGCCACGAGAAATCAATCTAGGCCCTCTCTGGCACCCTGCCGGAGGGGGCCATCATCACCGGAGGGCATGGAGGAGGATCCCGGAGGGGCCATCATCACCATGAAGGCCAAGGACCAGAGGGAGAACCTCTCCCCATCCAGGGGGAGGCCATGGACGAGGAAGCACAAGGGGGAGAACCTCTCCTCCTCTCTCTTGGTGGCACCGGAGTGCCATCGAGAGGGGAATCATCGCCGCGGTGATCGTCTTCATCAACATCACCATCATCATCACCATCCTCATCTCTTTTATGCAGTCCACTCTCCCGCACCCCGCTGTAATCCCTAGTTTAACATGGTGCTTTATGCCACATATTATGATCCAATGATGTGTTGCCATCCTATGATGTTTTGAGTAGATATCCTTTGTCTTTGGGTTGATTGTTGATCTAGATTGGTATGAGTTGTATGTTTTATTTCGGTGGTCGCGCAAGCGTGAGGGATTCCCGCTATAGGGTGTTGCAATAAGTTCATGATTCGCTTATAGTGGGCTACTTGAGTGACAGAAGCATAAACCCAAGTAAGGGGGTTGTTGCGTATGGGATAAAGGGGACTTGATGCTTTAATGCTACGGTTGGGTTTTACCTTAATGATATTTAGTATTTGCGGATGCTTGCTAGAGTTCCAATCATAAGTGCATATGATCCAAGAAGAGAAAGTATGTTAGCTTATGCCTCTCCCTCATATGAAATTGCAATGACGACCACCGGCCTTGTTAACAATTGCCTAAGACAATTCCGCACACCGATCCATCATTATTCCACACTCGCTATTTATAATATTGAGTAATATATTCTAACTTTATGATAACAGCACCTACTTTTATATTTTTATCTCTCTGATACCATGCAAAGTTATCCTCTTCATACCCACAACGTAGTTTTATTTCTAGTTGGAAGCAGCCGTTCGGTGTATGTAGAGTCGCATCAGTGGCAGATAGGGCTTGAGAGAATATTGAGCTTATCTTTAACTCCTTTTGGGTTCGACACTCCATACTTATCACTTCCACCAATGGGAATTGCTACGATGATTCCCTGCACTTGGGGATTATCAGGATTCTTCCAGTGATATACCTCGCCTTTGAAATGCTTGCCTTTCTTTCGACATTGATGGTTGGTCGGAAGAAATCGAAGATGCCCCAGTTACACATTATTCCTGCATTTTTCCAATATATACTATCAGTGTCATCTAAACAGTGTGTGCATGCATGGTATCCCTTGTTTGTCTGTCCTGAAAGGTTACTGAGAGCAGGCCAATCATTGATGGTTACAAACAACAACCCATGTAGGTCAAATTCATGCTGGTCTTGCTCATCCCACACACGTACACATTTTCCATTCCACAGCTGTAAAAGTTCTTCAACTAATGGTCATAGGTACACATCAATGTCGTTGTCGGGTTGCTTACGGCCTTGGATGAGAACTGGCATCATAATGAACTTCCGCTTCATGCACAGCCAAGGAGGAAAGTTATAGATACATAAGAGTCACGGGCCAGGTGCTATGATTGTTGCTCTGCTCCACAAAAGGATTAATGTCATCTGCGCTTAAACCAAATCATGTGTTCCTTGCGTCACCTGCAAAGTCCCCACACTTTCTCTTGATTTTCTCCACTGTGACCCGTCAGTGGGTGCTCTCAACTTCCCGTCTTTTTTACAGTCCTCCTTGTGCCATCACATCAACTTGGCATGCTTTTTGTTTCTGAACAGACGTTTCAACAGTGGTATTATAGGAGCATACCACATCACTTTGGCAGGAACCCTCTTCCTGGGCCGCTCGCCCTCAACATCATCAGGGTCATCTCATCTGATCTTATACCGCAATGCACCGCATACCAGGCATGCGTTCAAATCCTCGTACGCACCACGGTAGAGGATGTAGACATTAGGGCATGCATGTATCTTCTGCACCTCCAATCCTAGAGGGCATAGAATCTTCTTTGCTCCGTACGTACTATCGAGCAATTAGTTATCCTTTGGAAGCTTCTTCTTCAATATTTTCAGTAGCTTCTCAAATCCCTTGTTAGATACATCATTGCCTGCCTTCCACTGCAGCAATTCCAGTGTGGTACCGAGCTTTGTGTTGCCATCTTCGCAATTTGGGTACAACCCCTTTTTGTGATCATCTAACATACGATCGAACTTCAACTTCTCCTTTTCACTTTCGCATTGTCTCTTTGCATCAACAATGACCCGGCGAAGATCATCATCGGGCACATCGTCTGGTTCCTCTTAATCTTCAGCTTCCCTCGTTGCAGCATCACCGTATTCGGGGGGCACATAGTTGTCATCATCTTCTTCTTCGTTGTCTTCCATCATAACCCCTCTTTCTCCGTGCTTGGTCCAAACATTATAATATGGCAGGAAACCCTTCTCAAGCAGGTGGGTGTGAAGGATTTTTTAGTCAGAGTAAGACTTCGTATTCTCACATCTAGGGCATGGACAACACATAAAACCATTTTGCTTGTTTGCCTCAGCCAATTCGAGAAAATTATGCACGCCCTCAATGTACTCGGAGGTGCGTCTGTCACCGTACATTCATTGTTGGTTCATCTGCGTGCATTATATATAATTAAGTGTGTCAAAAACCATTACAGAATATCATGAATAGAGAAGTGACCAAATTAATAGAAGTTCATCATCACATTAAAACCAAAGTACATTAGTGATCAAATGTTATTACTGAAAAAAATATACATAAAGTTCATACATATATAGTTCTCATTCAACAAGATATAGCTCTCTAGAGCATCTAATTAAACCATACATTGAAACTATGTAAAACATTTCAATGCAACAATAAATGCGATCATAATGCAACTAAGGTAACAATTGATCCAATGGCATAATGATACCAAGCCTTGGTATGAATGGCATATTTTCTAATATTTCTAATATTCAAGCGCATTGCATCCATCTTGATCTTGTGATCATCGACGACATCCGCAACATGAACCTCCAATCTCATCTTCTCGTCCTCAATTCTTTTCAATTTTTTCTTCAAGTAATTGTTTTCTTCTTCAACTAAATTTAACCTCTCGATAATAGGGTCAGTTGGAATTTCCAAATCACATACCTCCTAGATAAAAACATCTCTGTCACGTTGCTCGGCATAATTGTAATAAACACTAAATGAACCAAATAGTTATAAAGATAATATATACCACATCTGAATTATAGACAGGACGAGGGCCGACAGAGGCGGATACCAAAACCATCGCACTATATAATAACAAAAAATAATAAAAGTAAGAAAATTATACAAGTATCTATCTAAATCATACAAGTAAGAACTTTTTTCTTTTAGAAAGAAGATAAGAACAAGAGGCTCACCATGGTGGTGTCGGCGAAGAGATCGGCGGGGGCGATCGACGGCGGTGAGGACGGGGACGGGAAAGTACGGACCGCCAAACCTAGACAAATCTTGGGGAAAATGGAGCTTGGACAAGGAGCTTTAAGAGGAGAAAGCTTAAGTGTGGCTCGGGCATTTCATCGAAAACCTCATGTGCATCGGAGGTGACCTAGAGCACCACAAAGCTCTCCCACGGCCGGCCAGAAAACAGACCGATGGCTCTGCTCGCGTGCAGGGGCAAGGGTATATATAGGCCACTGTTTAGTCCTGGTTGGTGGCAAAAACTGGGACTAAAGGACCACGTTTGGTCACTGTTCCAGCCACCAACTGGGACTAAAGGTTGTGGGCCAGGAGCGAGGCCCATTGGTCCCGGTTCGTGTCTGGAACCGGGACCAAAGGGGTCAGATGAACCGGGACCAATGGCCCCCGAGGCCCGGCCGGCGCCCTGGCCTCATGAACCGGGACTGATGCCCCCTTTGCTCCCGTTCCGTGAATGAACCGGGATTAATGCCCTTACCCATGAGTCAACCAAAGCCCTGTTTTCTACTAGTGTTTCCATGATACCTGTCGGTCGACATTTTTCTCCGGCATATTAGAAATGTCAAAATGGGATTGGTACTGGGAATGAAGAAACAAAATTCTATGGCAAAGAAACAATGACGGATTAAGCTTGCAGTCGGTCTATGTTATAATATCATCATCGGACGGCCATTTGTGGAGGCCGGTCGGTGATGACTTCAAATGTGTGTATACACCCCCCCCCCCCCCCACACACACACACACACTCTTAACACTTAACCATGTCCCAGCCCTCCACTGCCGCCCACCTCATCATCCCCTGCCCTCCGCATCACCGGATGTACGCTACCCTTAGTCGCACCCTCCCCGTGGATGCGTCGTGCAGTAGGTGCCTGCGGGTATGTGGTTAGCCTGTGCGTGCAGGCATGTGGTTGGCCTGTGCGTACAGGTGCCATTGCATGCTCGTCGTCTGGGCGCGTGAGAGCCGATGCAAGGCTTGGTGTTTGTGGGGTGCTGTCAGGTCTCCTGAGATGCCATGGGCGGTCGTTGAACACGGCATCACTGCCATGTTTTCCTGCCATGGCAGTGTCCAGGATGATGATGAGCTTTATAGTACACTCATAATTTTTTGGTTCATGTCTAAACTAGCTTCTTATGATTACGAATAAATTGTTTGTATGTGGGGCTACCATACACAATGTATGAGATTGTTTGTATGTCTAACCCATGAAATGCGATGTAAGAGATTTTGTATATGTGCATATGAAATGGATTATTGGAAATATGTGTATGCAATATTGTGATTTGTATGGTTGTGAAGCATGGTTTTACTGCTAGCAGTAGTACTACTGGACTGCTAGCAGTTCATCCGTTTGCGTCTAACAAGAATAAACATCATTGACTGGCCTCTAGACTAATGATGGTCAGTTAATACTCTCGTTGAAGCACTCTTCTGTGGAGCAATCACAGGTCAGGCGGTCTGTGATGATAGTTATCACAAACGGGTCAACTAGCCTGTCCATTATCTCAATGTCATCGTTGAACCCGCGTAAGTGATGATGCAATCTGGTCTTTAGTGTTATTCAGATCTGTAGTAGTGGAAATAGGGCCAAAAGAAGTTAAGATTATGAACTAAGAAAATTTAGTTAGATAACAGCCTTTGGTGTCTTGAGAGGAAAGCACAACTTATCTAAGAAGAATGGTTGCCATGATAATTTTACGGGAAGATTTTTACAGAAACTACCAAAGCAGCTTACCTGTCAACCTCCCATAGATTATATGGACATCCTGTAAAACCATATTTAGGGAGAGTTTTTCATGGGGACTGTTGGTGAGGCTCTAAGTCGGTTATTGTCATCTCTCACAATCTATCGCGACCAATTAGCATTCACCTAAAGCACATGTACTATTCACTATAAAAGTACAAGATTTTGTATTTTATACAGCTCACGTCAAAAGGTATTTCGTGATGAAATTTCACATAAATCGGGTATATATCTATAAGTATTTGTGTATTTATCTTCAGATTTATTTTTGTTTTATTTTTTTGAAACATAGGAAGTTTATAATTTGTTCTAATTTTTGACTATTTCAGGCTCCAAGGAGCCTCAGAGCAAAAAGTATATACCCTTATCAAGAGGGAATAGTTAGATCCAATCTCTATCCCTGATGTGCTTTGGAAATCATGAAATTTTGTGATGGTGATGTCACGAAGCCAAACACAACGAAAATCCTGGAAACACGTTAAATATATAAATGATAAGATCACATATACCAACTTCGTTGTAAAACTCCCTTATTGGATAAGTACACAATGAAAATCTTAGAAGAAATCCCATCCAGATAACCACCTTGCTGAATACTTGAATTACACTTTGATGAAGACAAACAAATCACTCGGTACATGGCCCAATTGCAATTTGCCTTAGATAGGCAGCCATAAATCACAGGGAAATACGATCAAGTCTAGCTTATTCGAACAATCACAGGGAAACATTTGCTGATTCACTTCAGAACCCAACCCCTAATTCTAGAGCCTCTGGGTCATATCAATCCCGTCTGAAGTCTCTTCCTGATCTACGCCTTGCTGGTGTCCATGGTGATCTACGCCTTGCTGGTGTCCACGGTGATCTATGCCTTGCTGGTGTCCAAGGTGAACCTATTTGCCGCCGGCCACACGCGCCGACAGAGAAGATGGTGGTTGAGTTGGAGCAAGGCTGGTACCAGTCTGCCATTGCCACTGCATTGAAGGAGGCACGAAGGGGGCCGAGGGGTAGTAGTGGGCGGCAAACAGGTTCTCATGGAGGCAAGCTCTGCCCAAGGCGGTGATGTCCGACGATGATGCCCAGATGGGCGCCGACGACCAAGCGGGAGGAGGGTCTATGCGTGCCTTCTTCTTGACAGGGCCGTCTGGCGCCCACAGGTGCCTGTGCACCGTCTGGTGCCCGGACCGCCCCTGCACGGTCGTGAACCTGCGCGGGCAGTACTCGCACTTGAACCTGGCCTCCTGCACCTCGTTGATGGAAGTCGATAACCGCGTGCGAGACGACGTTTGGCTCGTGTACCCTGCCTTGTCATCCTCGGTACGGGTGGCCAGCGGCAGGGACCTGTCGTTGTCGGCGGGGAAGGTGGACACGGAGGAACCAGAGGACTCCATCTCTGCAGATGGTCCAGATGAGACGTACTACTGAATGCTTCGGCTGCTTGCTTGCAGTACTCTACGATGGACGTTTTATAGTTACGGAGCGGCATGTGGGATTGGCTAAGATTGGAAGAAAACATGCTGGTGGCGTTATTTCTAGCAGTGCAATCATTCCCATAATTCTCTACAATTACTGGGATGTTTATGGCCTCCCAATTAAATATATTTTCTTTTTCTTTTTTAAATTTTTTGGATTAATCGAAATGTATTTTCCCTTGAATTTTTTTTTAGTCTAAACACACTCCACTTCATTGATCATTAAACAAATACTTGTACATGGGAATACAATTTAGGTCTGGAGTATTAAGGAGCCATACATGGCGTCCTAAAGAAAGGCCTAAAGTGTGTTTAGCGAGGCTATGTGCCTCAATATTTGTCTCTCTTCCTTCAAAGATGAAGGAACACCAAGGTGTATCTGTGTAGACATAAGGTTGATCTCCTTGATAATACTTGCATGCATACCGCCGGTGCTTCTTAGAATGTCATTCACCACACCTTTGCAGTCGGAGGCAACTTGTACATTTGTTAAAGAAAGGTCTAGAGCTAAGCTAGCGCTTTCCGGCATGCCAATGCCTCCAAGGTAGAGGGATCGGTGACACCGAAGCACTTAATCGCTGAAGCACCCAGATACTTGCATGTGGAGTCTCTGCAAACAGCACTAAAGGACCCTTCAAACGATTCACGAGCCACAACACCATCCACTCGAATTTTAGCTACTCCATCAGCCACCCAGATCCATCTTTGGCGTTGAACATGAGCTACATGGGGCTGTCCCAACTATGTCTTTGGTTTACTCAACTCAAGTTCCATTATATACCTCTTGACAAAACCGCTCGTGGCCAAAGGCCCCTGAAATATTTGCTCATGTGTAGCCTTTCTGCGTGCGTGCCAAATTGCCCAAAGTGTCACAAGTAGCTTAGTGAAATCCGCATGCGGTAAGGCCTCCATGAGGGAAAATATTAATCGCTTCGCGTCAAGTTCTCTGTTCTGCATCATTACTTTCATCAAGTCTTCATCCTCAAGCGCCCAAACGGAACATGCCATGTTACACTCAATCAAAAAGTGTCGCCAAGAATTCGGTGTCCCACATAGTCCACACACTACTTGAGTTGACATGTTTCGGTGGTGTAACAAATCTGCCGACATCAATTTTCCACATTTTTGTCCATGCTTTCATCTCCCCATAAGCATTAGAGTTGTCAGTGCGTCCTTCCAACCATGCTTCTCGACGGATCTTTGAAGAAATCAACATGCGATACACCGAACGCACCGAGAAGATGCCATTTCATTCGTGCACCCAAGACCAAAAATCGTCAAGTTGTCTTGTGCATAGAGGGATAGATAGGATCACTTGGGCATCGGTTGGCAAGAAGACATGACAAAGTCTCTCTCGGTCACATTCCCTCGACGGCAAGATGAGTTCGCTGACATGCTGCGGCCACTAGAGGCCCAATTTTGTTTCGTCCAATTTCCCGTTCCGGCCAACGTGCTAGAACGGTCCATTATTTAGTAGCCCATTGTAGCCCATATATCAAGCACATGCAATAATTTTGGAGAAATGTTCTAGAAAGTTACTCAAATTATCACATAATCTCATAAATAATTAAGTTATAAAATGTGTTTACACACAAAATTATGACATATATCTAAGAGCTCAGGAAACGACAAGTTCACCAACAGAATCACCATTTCGATGGAGATTTAAGAAGGGGGTTTACTCTAGGCATTTGCATACCAGAAGCTAGAGAATATGACCAATCAACTCTTGCTTCTTTCTGACTTCCTCCGTCTCTTATTTTGTTTTGATGATCACCTACATGTTTTCCTCTTCGCTGCTTCCTCGAGATGTTGACTGCATCTCATAACCCAGCTTCACCTGTCTTTTAGCCAGTAGTTGTGCCTCAAGAACTTTTGCAGTTTGTGACTTTGACGATTGCATCTAATCTACATTATGCGGGCATGTGCATGTGGCACTGCTCTAGGAGGTTACCTTGGAAATGACCTCAAAACTTGGTCTTGGGATTGTCCCTTCTGCCATCATAATCTCAGTTGTAGTCTCGAACATTACTACATATCGACATACGACTAACCCCTCATCACTGGCCGGCATATGGCCATGAGTCACTGATGAGGGTCATCACCGACAGGCCAGCGTCGGCGCGTCAGTGTTAAGCCTGTGCGTGTCATCCATGATTGTTAACACAGATAGGTTAAAATTTGGTCGGTCAGTGATGTTGTCCTCCTCGGCCATTCGGAGGTCCAAAGTTCATCACAGATTGATGTCAAAATTTGCTCGTCGATGCTATTACTTAATCCCCCCCTAGATGATGGCCATAGTTGTCTAATCAAACATCAGCCTCTTTTTCCCACAGAGAGAAGTATATGAAACGAAGTATTAACCCATCCATGCCTCATCGATTACCAGCAACATTGTTCGGCTACCAATCCATGCGTTCCCAACAAGCATGCATTGGTTAGCTCTCAGTGTGCATTTTCACTAGTAGAAAACGACCCATTTATCCCGGTTCCAGAGGCCCTTTAGCCCTGGTTCTGAAATCGGGACTAAAGGGCCGGGAGTAAAGCCTAAAACCTTTAATCCCGATTCGCTTACGAACCGGGACAGAAGGGGCTCCACGTGACTGTTGCAGGGCGTCCAGGCAGGAGGACCTTTAGTCCCGGTTGGTAACACCAACCAGAACCAAAAGGCATCCACGCGCCAGCAGCTGGTAGGAGCTGGGGTTTTTATTTTATTTTTTGAAAGGGGGGTTTTGGGGTTTTGGAGGGTTAATTTAGGGGTTTCATATTGTGTTAGCTAGCTAATAGAGAGAAGTGACCTCTCTTTATCTCCGTGCTTGGTCGACACTAGCTACTATATGTATAGAGAGAACTCGATACACTAGCTAGTAAGCAAATGAAGGAACCATTAAGTACACAAGATCATCATGAACATATACGGAGAGAAGTGACCTCTCTTTCTCTGAGAGATTGGTCGAACAACAAGTTTTTGTATATCTATCTGACGCTACTAGCTACATATATACAATATAAGATCTCTTACAATCCCTAACATCTAAAGTCCATATCAATTTCCACATGGTATTCTCCAGCTTTATGTATGACGTGGTCAAGAAAGAATCCCGCCAATTCCTCTTGAATGGCTCGCATGCGATCATGTGGTAGGAGTTCATCCCGCATATGCGAGATCTAATTTAAAGAAGGGTGTCAATACATATATAGAGACTTAATTACAGAAGTAATACTTACAGACAGTAGCAAGTCATGAGTTGTTTGTCGAGGGCCAATTGATTGTATAATTGGAATAACTCCACAAATTCAACAGGCAACAGCTTAGTTCCAATGAGGTCTTGCTCCTCTTTAATTCTCAGTAGCAAACTATCCTTCCCAGACTCGCTGCAGGTTTTCATGTACCATTCATGCAATCTTCGCATCATCGTTGTTAGTGGTGGATGATCAGGTTTGACGAGATGATGCCCGTATTGGTATCTGAAGCTATCCGCCTCCATTATTTCACACTCTACATCATCGCTCAGGTAATCAGCAGGATTGGTACCGGGCAGTAGCCAAGGATGATTAGCGACGATATCGCTAGACACCTTGAGCGGGGGGCACGATTGGTTCGCCTGTTCATCGAGCTGGGGAATTTTTTTCCCACTTCTTCGTTCTGCTAACCTTGCATCACTGGAAGTACTTCCCAACCGCCGCGCATCTTCATATGTCTTTTTAAGACAGCGGACATAGTTGGAATCCGGCGGAGGCGGTGGTGGTCGCTTCATGGCATCGATAGTGCGCTTCACTTTCACCGGATTTAGCATCTCCTTCTGAGGTGGAGATTTCTTTGCAAAAAAGTCCCTCACTTGGGCAGCATAGATTTCCCCGTTTTCCTTCTCGATCCTCTCATATGGTAACTTTTCCAAAGCCTTGAGACTTGGACCATATTTGAATTGCTTCCCACCTCTGCTTGTACTGCTAGCCGCCGGAGCGGCGGCTTCTCTCTTTCGCCTTCGCTGACGAGGCGGAGTGCTCCGACGCGCCAGAGGAGGCGGAGGAGGAGGCGGAGTGCCCTCATGCTCAGGTGGAGGCGGAGGAGGAGGCGGAGTTCCCTCACGCGCCGGTGGAGGCGGAGGACGAGCGGACCGCCTCTCTCTCATGCATGTCCGACGTTCCCCCCCCCCCTCATGTCGAAGTTATCAGGGAGGGTGTAGATCGACAACGACGCTCACCCCTCATTTTAACTTATGAACATTTGAACAAAAAATATTCGATGAACTAAAAAAATGCTATCCATCCATACATTCATAGCCACATACATACATGGAAAAAATGATATGAACAAAAAAATACATATAGCCACATATATGAACAAAAAATACATATTTGAACAAAAAAATGCTATGAAACAAAAAAAACATCATATATACATCCATACATACATACATATAGCCACATACATGCATTATATATGAACACAAAAAAATCAATATATATATAATCATAATGCAGCGAGCCGGGGCGGCGGTGGCTCACAGCAGGGGTGGCCGGCGACGATGACGGTGGGGGTGGCGAGGGAGACGGCGATGGCGGGGGTGGGCCGGGGCAGGGGCGCGCTCGGGCGCGCTCGGGGGCCGGGCAGGGGCGCGGGGCAGGGTCGGGCTCGGGGACGACGACGGGGGTGGCGAGGGCGCCGCCGACGACGACGGGGGCGGTAAGGGCGTCGGCGACGGCGACGGGGGTGGCAAGGGCGTCGGCGACGGCGACGGGGTGGCAAGGGCGTCGGTGACGATGACGGTAGGGCTGGGCTGGGGCAGGGGCGCGGCCGGGCACGCTCGGGGTGGGGCAGGGGCGCGGGCTCGGGGGCGGGGCAGGGCCGGGCTCGGGGACAACGACGGCGACGGCGACGACGGGGCAGGGGCGCGGCGACGGCGATGACGGGGGCAGCGGATGGCGTCGGGGCAGCCTGGCGGCGTCGATGAGCTTGGCGTCGTCGAGGTGAACTGGCGATGAAATTGTGAAATTTTGCTAAGTGTGGGCTTATATGCCCACACCTTTAGTCCTGGTTGGTGGCATCAACCGGGACCAATACCCCCCTTTGGTCCCGGTTCGTGCCACCAACCGAGTCCAAAGGTCTCTGGTTTCCGCCCTTTGGGCTAACGAAATGAGATCTTTGGTCCTGGTTGGTGGCACGAACCGGGACCAAAGGGGGGTATTGGTCCCGGTTTGTGGCAGACGAAAGGGTGTTGTTGCCCGGGGCCAAATGTTTAGTCCCACCTCGCTAGCTGAGAGGGCTCGAGAGTGGTTTATAAGCGCTGTTGCGCGAACCCTCTCGGGCTCCTCTCAACTGCATGCTTTCAGGCCTAATCGCACACTCCTCTGCCTGTGGGCCTACTGGGCCTGCTGCGGGCCTAAATCCTGGCCCAACTAGCTGGCTGGCTTTCTAGTCATATTCAGGCCATGGTGGCCCAGTAGGAGGCATTTTAAAAAAATTCTAGTTTTTTTATTTTCTTTTTTGCTTTATTTTTTTCTTACAGCTAAATACATACAGTTTTTCAGTGATTCTTTTTGCTTTTAGGTCACAAAAATTATAAATTTTCTGTTAGTGCCATTAGTTTTCAAATTTAAATAGTTCAAATTTGAATTCTTTTAAATTTGTGTGGATCACTAGTTTGTGAGTAACTTTACTATAAAAATAGATTTTTGAGTGATTCTTTTTCCTGCTATTTAATATTACTGTGTTTTATCATTATATTCAATTTGGTTATTTTTACGTTATTTTAAGTGTTTGTTTTAATAACAAAACATATTTTGTAATTTAGTTTGCTATTAAAGTTTCTAACAAAAAAATCTTTACGAAAATTCTTTTTGCTATTAATGTTTTGAACAGAAAATACTTTGGTAATTTTATTTGCATAAATTTTATATAATTTTAGTTTCAAAAATACTAGAGGTTTATAAAAATCTTTTTAGTTGATTCCTTTTGCTATTAGAGTTTTACAAAAGCTTTTTAGTTGATTCTTTTTGCTATTGAAGAATATTATAGTTTTGTTTTAGTTGATCATAACAGCATATTTTAATTGATTATTTTTAGTTCATTATTTTTGCTATTAGAGTTATAAAAGTTTTCTAGTTGATTCTTTTTGCTATTAGTTCATTCTTTGAGCTAAATGACCCTGTAATTGAAAAGCACTACAAATGAACTCTTAAAAAGTTGAAAGTTGGCATGGTATCATAATTACACCCACATAGCATGTGCTAAAAAGTTGAGAGGGTTACAGCAAAAGCTGGATGCACTTCGTGTACAGAATGGACAATCTCTTTTGAAGTATCAGGGTTTCATACGAAAACTCTTCTGTTACAAAAGACATTTCATTTCTTCACATGTAATTGCAGTGATAGTCTTCACTTTTTCTTTGCTTGTGTCCTTTGCTTATTGCGTCGTAACCATGGATAATCTTTATCGTTTAACAGGGTGCTTGGGTCAGCCTTGACTTTGAAGGGAGGAATTTCATGAAACTTTTCATAATCTTCAGACATGTCTGTCTTGCCCTCCACTCCCACGATGTCTATTTTTCCTGAAAGAACTATGTGATGCTTTGGCTCATCGTATGATGTATTCGCTTCCTTATCTTTCTTTTTCTCGGGTTGGCAAACATGTCCTTCACATAGAAAACCTGTGCCACATCATTGGCTAGGACGAATGGTTCGTCTGTGTACCCAAGATTGTTCAGATCCACTGTTGCCATTCCGTCCTGTGGGTCTACCTGTACCCCGCCTCCTGACGGATTGACCCATTTGCATTGAAACAACGGGACCTTAAAATCATGTCCATAGTCAAGTTCCCATATGTCCACTATGTAACCATAATATGTGTTATTTCCCCTCTTGGTTGCTGCATTAAAGCGGACACCACTGTATTGGTTGGTGCTCTTTTGATCTCGGGCGATCGTGTAAAATGTATTCCCATTTATGTCGTACCCTTTGTAAGTCAATACAGTCGAAGATGGTCCCCTGACCAACGAGTATAGCTCATCAAAACAGTGTTGTCACCCATGAGACGTGTTCATATGTAATCCAGTCGTCACACTGCTCCGGATGTTTGGAGCGCAGAATATTCTTGTGTTCATTGGCATACGGGGTCACCAAGGTAGAATTATGTAGAACTGTGTAGTGTGCTTGAGACCAAGAATGTCCGTCCCTACATATTATTCAGTCCTCTCCTAGCATGCCTTTTCCAGTCAGTGCCCCCTCATACCGCGATTGAGGGAGACCAATCGGCTTAAGGTCAGGAATGAAGTCAACAAAAAACCCAACGACCTCCTCTATTTGCCGGCCCATGGAGATGCTTCCTTCTAGCCTAGCGGTTACGAACATATTTATTTAAGACACCCATGAACCTCTCAAAGGGGAACATATTGTGTAGAAATACAGGGCCCAGAATGGCAATCTCGTCGACTAGATGAACTAGGACGTGCGTCATGATATTGAAGAAGGATGGTGGGAACACCAGCACGAAACTGACAAGACATTGCGCCAATTCAATCCTTAACCTTGGTAGGATTTCCGGATCGATCACCTTCTGAGAGATTGCATTGAGGAATGCAAATAGCTTCACAATGGCTAATCGAACGTTTTTCGGTAGAAGCCCCCTCAATGCAACCAGAAGCAGTTGTATCATAATCACGTGGCAGTCATAAGACTTTAGGTTCTGGAACTTTTCTCTGCCATATGAATTATTCCCTTTATATTTGACGAGAAACCAGACAGGAGCTTCATACTGAGTAGGCATTCAAAGAAGATTTCCTTCTCTTCTTTGGTAAGAGCGTAGCTGGCAGGACCTTCATACTTCTTTGGAGGCATGCCGTCTTTTTCGTGCACACATTGCTGGTCCTCCCGTGCCTCCAGTGTATCTTTTGTCTTCCCATACACGCCCAAGAAGCCTAGCAGGTTTACGCAAAGATTCTTCATCACGTGCATCACGTCGATTGCAGAGTAGACCTCTAGGTCTTTCCAATAGGGTAGGTCCCAAAATATAGATTTCTTCTTCCACATGGGTGCGCATCCCTCACCGTCATTCGGAAAAGATAGTCCGTTGGGACCCTCTCCAAAGATTACTTGTAAATCATTGACCATGCAAGTATGTGATCAGCAGTACGGACGACGGGCTTCTTCCGGTGATCTTCCTCGCCTTTGAAATGCTTACCTATCTTTTGAAATTGATGGTTGGTCGGAAGAAATAGAAGATGCCCCAGGTACACATTATTCCTGCATTTGTCCAATATATACTATCAGTGTCATCTAAACAGTGCGTGCATGCATGGTATCCCTTGTTTGTCTGTCCTGAAAGGTTACTGAGAGCAGGCCAATCATTGATGGTTACAAACAACAACCCATGTAGGTCAAATTCATGCTGGTCTTGCTCATCCCACACACGTACACATTTTCCATTCCACAGTTGTAGAAGTTCTTCAACTTATGGCCTTGGGTGCACATCAATGTCGTTGTCGGGTTGCTTAGGGCCTTGGATGAGAACTGGCATCATAATGAACTTCCGCTTCATGCACGGCCAAGGAGGAAAGTTATAGATACATAAGAGTCACGGGTCAGGAGCTATGATTATTGTTGTGCTCCCCAAAAGGATTAATGCCATCCGCGCTTAAACCAAATCATACGCTCCTTGCGTCACCTGCAAAGACCCCCGCACTTTCTCTCGATTTTTCTCCACTGCGACCCGTCAACGGGTGCTCTCAACTTCCCGTCTTTTTACGGTCCTCTTTGTGCCATCGCATCAACTTGGCATGATCTTTATTTCTGAACAGACGTTTCAACAGTGGTATTATAGGAGCATACCACATCACCTTGGCAGGAACCCTCTTCCTAGGCCGCTCGCCCTCAACATCACCAGGGTCATCTCGTCTGATCTTATACCGCAAGGCACGCATACCAGGCATGCGTACAAATCCTCGTACGCACCACGGTAGAGGACGCAGACATTAGGGCATGTAAGTATCTTCTGCACCTCCAATCCTAGAGGGCATAGAACCTTCTTTGCTCCGTACGTACTGTCGAGCAATTTGTTATCCTTTGGAAGCTTCTTCTTCAATATTTTCAGTAGCTTCTCAAATCCGTTGTCAGATACATCATTGTCTGCTTTCCACTGCAGCAATTCCAGTGTGGTACCGAGCTTTGTGTTGCCATCTTCACAATTTGGGTACAACCCCTTTTTGTGATCGAACTTCAACTTCTCCTTTTCACTTTCGCATTGTCTCTTTGCATCAACAATGACCCGGCGAAGATCATCATCGGGCACATCGTCTGGTTCCTCTTGATCTTCAGCTTCCCTCGTTGCAGCATCACCGTATTCGGGGGGCACATAGTTGTCATCATCTTCTTCTTTGTTGTCTTCCATCATAACCCCTCTTTCTCCGTGCTTGGTCCAAACATTATAATATGGCAGGAAACCCTTCTCAAGCAGGTGGGTGTGAAGGATTTTCCGGTCAGATTAAGACTTTGTATTCTCACATCTAGGGCATGGACAACACATAAAACCATTTTGCTTGTTTGCCTCAGCTAATTCGAGAAAATTATGCATGCCCTCAATGTACTCGGAGGTGCATCTGTCACCGTACATCCATTGTTGGTTCATCTGCGTGCATTATATATAATTAAGTGTGTCAAAAACCATTACAGAATATCATGAATAGAGAAGTGACCAAATTAATAGAAGTTCATCATCACTTTAAAACCAAAGTACATTAGTGATCAAATGTTATTATTGAAAAAAATATACATAAAGTTCATACATATATAGTTCTCATTGAACAAGATATAGCTCTCTAGAGCATCTAATTAAACCATATATTGAAACTATGTAAAACATTTCAATGCAACAACAAATGCGATCATAATGCAACTAAGGTAACAATTGATCCAATGGCATAATGATACCAAGCCTTGGTATGAATGGCATATTTTCTAATATTTCTTATATTCAAGCGCATTACATCCATCTTGATCTTGTGATCATCGACGACATCCGCAACATGCAACTCCAATCTCATCTTCTCGTCCTCAATTCTTTTCAATTTTTTCTTCAAGTAATTGTTTTCTTTTTCAAAGTATGTTAGCTTATGCCCCTCCCTCATAAGTGCATATGATCCAAGAAGAGAAAGTATGTTACCTTATGCCTCTCCCTCATATGAAATTGCAATGAAGACTATCGGTCTTGTTAACAATTGCCTAAGACAATTCCGCACACTGATCCATGATTATTCCACACTCGCTATTTATAATATTTAGCAATATATTATAACTTTATGATAACAGCACCTACTTTTATATTTTATCTCTCCGATACCATGCAAAGTTATCCTCTTCATACCCACAACGTAGTTTTATTTCTCGTTTCTAGTTGGAAGCAAACGTTCGGTGTACGTAGAGTCGTATCAGTGGAAGATAGGGCTTGAGAGAATATTGATCTTACCATTAGCGCCTTGTGGGTTCGACACTCCATACTTATCACTTACACCATTGGGAATTGCTATGATGATTCCCTGCACTTGGGGATAATCAAGCTCTTTTCTGGCGCCGTTGCCGGGGAGCAATAGTGTGGGGTTGATATTCTCGTGTGTGCTTGTTTGTTTTCTACACTAAGTAGATTTTGTTTTTCCTTTTTGTTTCTGTTTAGTTGTGGGTGAAACATACACAAAAAATTAAAAGAACAAAAATACAAAAAAATCACTTGCCTCTCATACCTAAAAAGTTTGTCAATAATAGAAGTGATTGGAAGGTTATGCATTGGAGAAATGAGGGTCGACCTTGAACACTTGTGTTCATGCTCATGGAAACAATGTAATAAATTTCATGGAAGCTTCTCTAAAAAATAATTATCTCCTTGTATATATCCATTGTATTATAAAAATAATGTGCCAAGCTTCGGTTTTAGGATGATTAGATTGCTTGTTTACTATGTACAGTACAAAAACAGAAACTTTGGCTGTAGCGTGTGATTTTACATTTTTTACTGGAAAGTCAAATAGGTCTGAAACTTTTTGCACATTACTTATGTACAAATTGTTTAATTTTCCAATTTTTTAGAATTTTTTGGAGTTACAGAAGTTTACTAAACTTCCAGATTACTACAGACTGTCCTGTTTTTGACATATTCTGTTTTCTATGAGTTGTTCGCTTATTTTGATGAATCTATGGGTAGTATCGGGGGGTATGAACCATGGTGAAGTTGGAATACAGTAGATATAGTTCTAATATGAAATTTTCATAAGTTTGCAACAGTACCTAAAGGTAGTGATTTGCTTTATTACACTAATGGATCTCACAAAGTTTTTGTTAAAGTTTTGTGTGGATGAAGTGTTTGAAGATCGAGGAGCTATCAATATGAGAAGAATAAAGAGAGGCAAGAGCTCAAGCTTGGGGATGCCCAAGGCACCCCAAGTAAATATTTTAAGGATACTCAAGCATCTAAGCTTGGGGGTGCCCCGGTTGGCATCCCATCTTTCTTCTTCAACAATTATCGGTATACCTCGGTTTTTGTTTTGTTCACATAATTTGTGTCCTTTGTGTTTTTTTTGCTTTTTCTTTACGAACCATGCTAGTATGAGATATCCCTTCATTTATTTATAGAATACTTCATGTGCTTCACTTATATCTTTTAAGTATGATCTTATAGAATTGCTCTTTGTGCTTCACTTAAATCTTTTGAGTATGGTTTTATAGAATGCTTCGTGTGCTTCACTTATATATTTTGAGCTTGGATATTGGTTAGTATATATTAATTGTAGAATGCTCCATGATCTTCACTTATATATTTTGGAGTTTGAATAATACTATCATCTAAAGTGTATTTAGAAGAAGTTTGCTCCCACTATTCCAAATGAGAAAAAAAATTCTTATGTGAAGACTAGTAAAATTTGTATGCTTGTAGATCATGAACAGAATGCTTTATGTGCTGGTTATATTGTTGAACTCATTCATGATTCTACTGAAAATTATTATGAGGGAGTAATACATGCTTGTAGGAGTTGCAATAATATCAAGTTTCCTCTCTATGTGCTTAAAGTTTTGAAGTTATACTTGTTTTGCCTTCCTATGCTAGTTGATTCTTGCTCCCATAAATTGTCTGCTCACAAAATCCCTAGGCATAGGAAGTGGGTTAGGTTCAAATGTTATAGTCATATTCTTCATGATGCTCTCTTTATGTTTCAATTCTTATCTTTTATGTGAGCATCATTGAAATCATCATGCCTAGCTAAAAGTCATTAAAGAAAAGCATTTGTTGGGAGACAACCCAATATTTACCCTATTTGTTTTTGTGTGTTCTCAAGATTAAGCTACTGTATTAATCATGTATTATAGCTTTTGTTTCAATAAAGTGCCAAGTAAGACCTTTGGGAAGACTTGGGTGAAAGTTAATGTGATCTTGCTGTAAAAAACAGAAACTTTGCGCTCACGAGATTAGCTATCATTTTTTACAGAAGATTGCGATTGAGTTGATTCTTTTTTCAGTAGATTAATAGACAAATTACTCACGTCCACCAATTGATTTCAGAATTTTTGGAGTAGCATAAGTATGGTTGGTGTTCAGATCATTACAGACTGTTCTGTTTCTTACAGATTCTGTTTTCATTGCATAGTCTGCTGGTTTTCTAGTTTCTATGGCTTATATTTCTCAATATAAATTGTAGAAATGATTTGGTATAGTAGGCATTGTGTGACAACAATTATGAACCTTGTCTTTGAAAGTACCAAAGTGGATGGTTTACTCATTATCATACTATCCTATCTCACGAAGTTTCGTTAAGTTTTGTGTGATTGAAGTTTTCAAGCTTTGGGTGAGATATCTATATGAGGAGAATAAGAAGTGGAAAGACCCTAAGCTTGGGGAAGCCCAAGGCACCCCAAGGTAATATTCAAGGAAGACTCAAGTGCCTAAGCTTGGGGATGCCCCAGAAGGCATCCCCTCTTTCGTCTTCGAAACTATCAGTATACCTTACTCAGAGCTATATTTTTATTCGTCACATGATATGTGTTTTGCTTGGAGCGTATTTTCAATTTGACTTGCTGTTTGAATAAAATCATTGGATCTGAAATCTTGAATGAAAAAGAATACTCCCATGTCTAGTTAATTATTTGACTACTCAGTGTTCTTCACTTATATCTTTCTGGAGTAGTTTGTCATTTACTCACGTGCTTCACATATATCCTATGAGTAAATGGTTGAATGAATTGAATATCATAAATCTGAATTTGTATACGTTTCATATGCTTACAACATGGGGAGTAATGACTTCACACATAATAAGTATAGGTAGTAAACTTATTGGAAGTTAGCAAACGCAGAATTGGTCACTTGAACAATTCATGAAAGAATATTGAAGGAAGAGAGATTTCACATATAAATATACTATCTTGGACATATTTTGCAATTGTGAGCACTCGTTAAAATATGACATGCTAAAAGGTTGATGTTGGACAAGGAAGACAACTTAATGGGCTATATTTTCCTATATCTGAAACGTTATATTGTTTTGGATCATCCAACATGTTGAGCTTGCCTTTACCTCTCATGCTAGCCAAATTCTTTGCACCAAGTAGATATACTACTTGTGCTTCCAAACATTCCTTAAACCAGTTTTGTCATGAGAGTCCACCATACCTACCTATGGATTGAGTAAGATCCTTCAAGTAAGTTGTCATTGTTTCAAGCAATAAAAATTGCTCTCTAAATAAGCTTTATACGATCTTGTGATGTGGAAGAAATAAAAGCAACGGACTGCATAACAAAGGTCCATATCACAAGTGGCAACATAAAGTGACATTCTTTTGCATTAGGATTTTGTGCATCCAACCATAAAAGCACATGACAACCTCTGCTTCCCTCTGCGAAGGGCCTATCTTTTACTTTTATCTTCTACCCTTATACAACAGTCATGGTGATCATCACCTTTCCCTTTTTACACTTTTTCCTTTGGCAAGCACTTTGTGTTGGAGCGATCCGGATATATATATATATATATATATATATATATATATATATATATATATATCACTTGGATGTAGGTTTTCATAAATTATTATTCTTGACATTACCCTTGAGGTAAAAGGTTGGTAGGCGAAACTATAAGCCCCTATCTTTCTCTGTGTCCGATTAAAACTTTGAACCCATAAATATCACATGAGTGTTAGCAATTGTGAAAGATTAAATGATAGTTGAGTATGTGGAGTTTGCTGAATCAAAGCTCTTACATAGACCCTTCCCGAAAATAAGATGAATTGTAATTGTTTGATGACTAAGAGCATTGTTTGTTAGTTTTCAAGAAAGTTTATGATCTATACTTTAACATGTGAATAGCTTGTTACTTGATCATGAGAATTTTTATGAGTTGAGCTACTGTTATGATATATAATGATGCTATAAAAAGTGATTGAAACTATCATTGATCAAACATAAGCACTTGCTAGCATTCACACATCATAAATTATTTCTTTTATCATTTACCCACTCGAGGACGAGCAGGAATTAAGCTTGGGGATGCTGATACGTCTCCAATGTATCTATAATTTATGAAGTATTCATGCCATGTTTACAATAGTTTTATATGATTTTGATATGATTTGATTAGAACTAACCCGGACTGACGTTGTTTTTAGCAGAACTACAGTGGTGTTGTTTTTGTGCAGAAATAAAAGTTCTCGGAATACGATGAAAATCAACGGAGAATTTTATGGAAAATATAAAAAATACTGTAACAAAAATCTACCGGAGGGGAGTCCCGTGGGCCCCATGGGGGTGGGGGCGTGCCCACCCCCCTGGGCGCGCCCCTGTGCCTCGTGAACTACCCGTGGGGCCCCCTGACTTGTTCTCGATGCCAACCTCTCCTATAAATACCCAAACCTCCAGAAATTAACCTGATCGGAAGTTCTGCCGCCGCAAGCCTCTATAGCCACGAGAAATCAATCTAGGCCCTCTCTGGCACCCTGCCGGAGGGGGCCATCATCACCGGAGGGCATGGAGGAGGATCCCGGAGGGGCCATCATCACCATGAAGGACAAGGACCAGAGGGAGAACCTCTCCCCATCCAGGGGGAGGCCATGGAGGAGCAAGCACAAGGGGGAGAACCTCTCCTCCTCTCTCTTGGTGGCACCGGAGTGCCATCGAGAGGGGAATCATCGCCGCGGTGATCGTCTTCATCAACATCACCATCATCATCACCATCCTCATCTCTTTTATGCAGTCCACTCTCCCGCACCCCGCTGTAATCCCTAGTTGAACATGGTGCTTTATGCCACATATTATGATCCAATGATGTGTTGCCATCCTATGATGTCTTGAGTAGATATCCTTTGTCTTTGGGTTGATTGTTGATCTAGATTGGTATGAGTTGTATGTTTTATTTTGGTGATGTCCTATTGTGCCCTCCGTGTCGCGCAAGTGTGAGGGATTCCCGCTATAGGGTGTTGCAATAAGTTCATGATTCGCTTATAGTGGGCTGCTTGAGTGACAGAAGCATAAACTCGAGTAAGGGGGTTGTTGCGTATGGGATAAAGGGGACTTGATGCTTTAATGCTATGGTTGGGTTTTACCTTAATGATCTTTAGTATTTGCGGATGCTTGCTAGAGTTCCAATCATAAGTGCATATGATCCAAGAAGAGAAAGTATGTTAGCTTATGCCTCTCCCTCATATGAAATTGCAATGACGACCACCGGCCTTGTTAACAATTGCCTAAGACAATTCCGCACACCGATCCATCATTATTCCACACTCGTTATTTATAATATTTAGTAATATATTCTAACTTTATGATAACAACACCTACTTTTATATTTTATCTCTCTGATACCATGCAAAGTTATCCTCTTCATACCCACAACATAGTTTTATTTCTCATTTCTAGTTGGAAGCAACCGTTCGGTGTACGTAGAGTCGTATCAGTGGCAGATAGGGCTTGAGAGAATATTGATCTTATTTTTAAATCCTTGTGGGTTCGACACTCCATACTTATCACTTCCACCAATGGGAATTGCTATGATGATTCCCTGCACTTGGGGATTATCATGCTTCTTCCAGTGATATGCCTCGCCATTGAAATGCTTGCCTTTCTTTCGACATTGATGGTTGGTCGGAAGAAATCGAAGATGCCTCAGTTACACATTATTCCTGCATTTGTCCAATATATACTATCAGTGTCATCTAAACAGTGCGTGCATGCATGGTATCCCTTGTTTGTCTGTCCTGAAAGGTTACTGAGAGCAGGCCAATCATTGATGGTTACAAACAACAACCCATGTAGGTCAAATTCATGCTGGTCTTGCTCATCCCACACACGTACACATTTTCCATTCCACAGTTGTAAAAGTTCTTCAACTAATGGTCATAGGTACACATCAATGTCGTTGTCGGGTTGCTTACGGCCTTGGATGAGAACTGGCATCATAATGAACTTCCGCTTCATGCACAGCCAAGGAGGAAAGTTATAGATACATAAGAGTCACGGGCCAGGTGCTATGATTGTTGCTCTGCTCCCCAAAAAGATTAATGCCATCCGCGCTTAAACCAAATCATGTGTTCCTTGCGTCACCTGCAAAGTCCCCACACTTTCTCTCGATGTTCTCCACTGTGACCCGTCAGCGAGTGCTCTCAACTTCCCGTCTTTTTTACGGTCCTCCTTGTGCCGTCACATCAACTTGGCATGCTCTTTGTTTCTGAACAGACGTTTCAATAGTGGTACTATAGGAGCATTTCACATCACCTTGGCAGGAACCCTCTTCCTGGGCCGCTCGCCCTCAACATCATCAGGGTCATCTCGTCTGATCTTATACCGCAATGCACTGCATACCAGGCATGCGTTCAAATCCTCGTACGCACCACGGTAGAGGATGCAGACATTAGTGCATGCATGTATTTTCTGCACCTCCAATCCTAGAGGGCATAGAACCTTCTTTGCTACGTACGTACTGTCGAGCAATTAGTTATCCTTTGGAAGCTTCTTCTTCAATATTTTCAGTAGCTTCTCAAATCCGTTGTCAGATACATCACTGTCTGCCTTCTACTGCAGCAATTCCAGTGTGGTACCGAGCTTTGTGTTGCCATCTTCGCAATTTGGGTACAACCCCTTTTTGTGATGATCTAACATAAGATCAAACTTCAACTTCTCCTTTTCACTTCCGCATTGTCTCTTTGCATCAACAATGACCCGGCGAAGATCATCATCGGGCACATTGTCTGGTTCCTCTTGATCTTCAGCTTCCCTCATTGCAGCATCACCGTATTCGGGGGGGCACATAGTTGTCATCATCTTCTTCTTCGTTGTCTTCCATCATAACCCCTCTTTCTCCGTGCTTGGTCCAAACATTATAATATGGCAGGAAACCCTTCTCAAGTAGCTGGGTGTGAAGGATTTTTCAGTCAGAGTAAGACTTCGTATTCTCACATCTAGGCATGGACAACACATAAAACCATTTTGCTTGTTCGCCTCAGCCAATTCGAGAAAATTATGCACGCCCTCAATATACTGGGAGGTGCGTCTGTCACCGTACATCCATTGTTGGTTCATCTGCGTGCATTATATATAATTAAGTGTGTCAAAAACCATTACAGAATATCATGAATAGAGAAGTGACCAAATTAATAGAAGTTCATCATCACATTAAAACCAAAGTACATTAGTGATCAGATGTTATTACTGAAAAAATATACATAAAGTTCATACATATATAGTTCTCATTGAACAAGATATAGCTCTCTAGAGCATCTAATTAAACCATACATTGAAACTATGTAAAACATTTCAATGCAACAAAAAATGCGATCATAATGCAACTAAGGTAACAATTGATCCAACGGCATAATGATACCAAGCCTTGGTATGAATGGCATATTTTCTAATATTTCTAATATTCAAGCGCATTGCATCCATCTTGATCTTGTGATCATCGACAACATCCGCAACATGCAACTCCAATCTCATCTTCTCGTCCTCAATTCTTTTCAATTTTTTCTTCATGTAATTTTTTTCTTCTTCAACTAAATTTAACCTCTCAATAATAGGGTCAGTTGGAATTTCCGGATCACATACCTCCTATATAAAAACATCTCTGTCACGTTGCTCGGCATAATTGTCATAAACACTAAATGAACCAAATAGTTATAAAGATAATATATACCACATCTGAATTATAGACAGGACGAGGGCTGACAGAGGCGGATACCAAAACCATCGCACTATATAATAACAAAAAATAATAAAAGTAAGAAAATTATACAAGTATCTATCTAAATCATACAAGTCAGAACTTTTTTTATTTTAGAAAGAAGATAAGAACAAGAGCCTCACCACGGTGGTGTCGGCGACGAGATCGGCGGGGGCGATCGACGGCGGTGAGGATGGGGACAGGAAAGTATGGACCGCCAAACCTAGAAAATCTTGGGGAAAATGGAGCTTGGACAAGGAGCTTCAAGAGGAGAAAGCTTAAGTTTGGCTCGGGCATTTCATCAAACACCTCATGTGCATCGGAGGTGACCTAGAGCACCACAAAGCTCTCCCACGGCCGCCCAAAAAACAGAGCGATGGCTCTGCTCGCGGGCAGGGGCAAGGGTATATATAGGCCACTGTTTAGTCCTGGTTGGTGGCTAAAACCGGGACTAAAGGACCACGTTTGGTCACTGTTCCAGCCACCAACTGGGACTAAAGGTTGTGGGCCAGGAGCGAGGCCCATTGGTCCCGGTTCGTGTCTGGAACCGGGACCAAAGGGGTCAGATGAACCGGGACCAATGGCCCCCGAGACCCGGCCGGCGCCCTGGCCTCACGAACCGGGACTGATGCCCCCTTTGGTCCCGGTCCGTGAGTGAACCGGGATTAAGGCCCTTACCCATGAGTCAACCAAAGCCCTGTTTTCTCCTAGTGTTTCCATGACACCTGTCGGTCGACATTTTTCTCCGGCATATTAGAAATGTCAAAATGGGATTGGTACTGGGAATGAAGAAACAAAATTCTATGGCAAAGCAACAATGACAGATTAAGCTTGCAGTCGGTCTATGTTATAATATCATCATCGGACGGCCAATTATGGAGGCCGGTCGGTGATGACTTCAAATGTGTGTATACACCCCCCCCCCCCCCCACACACACACACGTGCGCACGCACACACACACTCTTAACACTTAACCATGTCCCAGCCCTCCACTGCCGCCCACCTCATCGTCCGCTGCCCTCCGCATCACCGGATGTACGCTACCCTTAGTCACACCCTCCCCGTGGATGCGTCGTGCAGTAGGTTCCCGCGGGCATGTGGTTGGCCTGTGCGTGCAGGCATGTGGTTGGCCTGTGCGTACAGGTGCCATTGCATGCTCCTCGTCTGGGCGCGTGACAGCCGATGCAAGGCTTAGTGTTTGTGGGGTGCTGTCAGGTCTCCTGAGATGCCATGGGCGGTCGTTGAACCCGGCATCGCTGCCATGTTTTCCTGCCATGGCAGTGTCCAGGATGATGATGAGCTTTATAGTACACTCATAATTTTTTGGTTCATGTCTAAACTAGCTTCTTATGATTACAAATAAATTGTTTGTATGTGGGGCTACCATACACAATGTATGAGATTGTTTGTATGTCTAACCCATGAAATGCGATGTAAGAGATTTTGTATATGTGCATATGAAATGGATTATTGGAAATATGTGTATGCAATATTGTGATTTGTATGGTTGTGAAGCATGGTTTTACTGCTAGCAGTAGTACTACTGGACTGCTAGCAGTGCATCCGTTTGCGTCTAACAAGAATAAACATCATTGACTGGCCTCTAGACTAATGATGGTCAGTTAATACTCTCGTTGAAGCACTCTTCTGTGGAGCAATCACAGGTCAGGCGGTCTGTGATGATAGTTATCACAAACGGGTCAACTAGCCTGTCCGTTATCTCAATGTCATCGTTGAACCCGCGTAAGTGATGATGCAATCTGGTCTTTAGTGTTATTCAGATCTGTAGTAGTGGAAATAGGGCCAAAAGAAGTTAAGATTATGAACTAAGCAAATTTACTTAGATAACAGCCTTTGGTGTCTTGAGAGGAAAGCACAACTTATCTAAGAAGAATGGTTGCCATGATAATTTTACGGGAAGATTTTTACAGAAACTACAAAAGAAGCTTACCTGTCAACCTCCCCTAGATTATATGGACATCCTGTAAAACCATATTTAGGGAGAGTTTTTCATGGGGACTGTTGGTGAGGCTCTAAGTCGGTTATTGTCATCTCTCACAATCTATCGCGACCAATTAGCATTCACCTAAAGCACATGTACTATTCACTATAAAAGTACAAGATTTTGTATTTTATACAGCTCACGTCAAAAAGTATTTCGTGATGAAATTTCACACAAATCTGGTATATATCTATAAGTACTTGTGTATTTATCTTCAGATTTATTTATTTTTTATTTTTTTGAAACATAGGAAGTTTATAATTTGTTCTAATTTTTGACTATTTCAGGCTCCAAGGTGCCTGAGAGCAAAAAGTATATACCCTTATCAAGAGGGAATAGTTAGATCCAATCTCTATCCCTGATGTGCTTTGGAAATCATGAAATTTTGTGATGGTGATGTCACGAAGCCAAACACAACGAAAATCCTGGAAACACGTTAAATATATAAATGATAAGATCGCATATACCAACTTCGTTGTAAAACTCCCTTATTGGATAAGTACACAACGAAAATCTTAGAAGAAATCCCATCCAGATAACCACCTTGCTGAATACTTGAATTACACTTTGATGAAGACAAACAAATCACTCGGTACATGGCCCAATTGCAATTTGCCTTAGATAGGCAGCCATAAATCACAGGGAAATACGATCAAGTCTAGCTTATTCGAACAATCACAGGGAAACATTTGCTGACTCACTTCAGAACCCAACCCCTAATTCTAGAGCCTCAGGGTCAGATCAATCCCGTCTGAAGTCTCTTCCTGATCTACGCCTTGCTGGTGTCCACGGTGATCTACGCCTTGCTGGTGTCCACGGTGATCTACGCCTTGCTGGTGTCCAAGGTGAACCTGTTTGCCGCCGGCCACACGCGCCGACAGAGCAGATGGTGGTTGAGTTGGAGCAAGGCTGGTACCAGTCTGTCATTGCCACTACATTGAAGGAGGCACGAAGGGGGCCGAGGGGTAGTAGTGGGCGGCAAACAGGTTCTCATGGAGGCAAGCTCTGCCCAAGGCGGTGATGTCCGACGATGATGCCCAGATGGGTGCCGACGACCAAGCGGGAGGAGGGTCTATGCGTGCCTTCTTCTTGACAGGGCCGTCTGGCGCCCACAGGTGCCTGTGCACCGTCTGGTGCCCGGACCGCCCCTGCACGGTCGTGAACCTGCGCGGGCAGTACTCGCACTTGAACCTGGCCTCCTGCACCTCGTTGATGGAAGTCGATGACCGCGTGCGAGACGACGTTTGGCTCGTATACCCTGCCTTGTCATCCTCGGTACGGGTGGCCAGCGGCAGGGACCTGTCGTTGTCGGCGGGGAAGGTGGACACGGAGGAACCAGAGGACTCCATCTCTGCAGATGGTCCAGATGAGACGTACTACTGAATGCTTCGGCTGCTTGCTTGCAGTACTCTACGATGGACGTTTTATAGTTACGGAGCGGCATGTGGGATTGGCTAAGATTGGAAGAAAACATGCTGGTGGCGTTATTTCTAGCAGTGCAATCATTCCCATAATTCTCTACAATTACTGGGATGTTTATGGCCTCCCAATTGAATATATTTTCTTTTTTAAATTTTTTGGATTAATCGAAATGTATTTTCCCTTGAATTTTTTTTTAGTCTAAACACACTCCACTTCATTGATCATTAAACAAATACTTGTACATGGGAATACAATTTAGGTCTAGAGTATTAAGGAGCCATACATGGCGTCCTAAAGAAAGGCCTAAAGTGTGTTTAGCGAGGCTATGTGCCTCAATATTTGTCTCTCTTCCTTAAAAGATGAAGGAACACCAAGGTGTATCTGTGTAGACATAAGGTTGATCTCCTTGATAATGCTTGCATGCATACCGCCGGTGCTTCTTAGAATGTCATTCACCACACCTTTGCAGTCGGAGGCAACTTGTACATTTGTTAAAGAAAGGTCTAGAGCTAAGCTAGCGCTTTCCGGCATGCCAATGCCTCCAAGGTAGAGGGATCGGTGACACCGAAGCACTTAATCGCTGAAGCACCCAGATACTTGCCTGTGGAGTCTCTGCAAACAGCACTAAAGGACCCTTCAAACGATTCACGGGCCACAACACCATCCACTCGAATTTTAGCTACTCCATCAGCCACCCGGATCCATCTTTGGCGTTGAACATGAGCTACATGGGGCTGTCCCAACTGTGTCTTTGGTTTACTCAACTCAAGTTCCATTATATACCTCTTGACAAAACCGCTCGTGGCCAAAGGCCCCTGAAATATTTGCTCATGTGTAGCCTTTCTGCGTGCGTGCCAAATTGCCCGAAGTGTCACAAGTAGCTTAGTGAAATCCGCATGCGGTAAGGTCTCCATGAGGGAAAATATTAATCGCTTCGCATCAAGTTCTCTGATCTGCATCATTACTTTCATCAAGTCCTCGTCCTCAAGCGCCCAAACGCAACATGCCATGTTACACTCAATCAAAAAGTGTCGCCAAGAATTCGGTGTCCCACATGGTCCACACACTATTTGAGTTGACATGTTTCGGTGGTGTAACAAAACTGCCGTAGGAAAAGATTGCCGAGCTAGCCTCCAGAGAAAGATTTTAATCTTGGAAGGGACATCAATTTTCCACATTTTTGTCCATGCTTTCATCTCCCCATAAGCATTAGAGTTGTCAGTGCGTCCTTCCAACCATGCTTCTCGACGGATCTTTGTAGAAATCAACATGCGATACACCGAACGCACCGAGAAGATGCCATTTCATTCGTGCACCCAAGACCAAAAATCGTCAAGTTGTCTTGTGCATAGAGGGATAGATAGGATCACTTGGGCATCGGTTGGCAAGAAGACTTGACAAAGTCTCTCTCGGTCACATTCCCTCGACGGCAAGATGAGTTCGCTGACATGCTACGGCCACTAGAGGCCCAATTTTGTTTCGTCCAATTTCCCGTTCCGGCCAACGTGCTAGAACGGTCCATTATTTAGTAGCCCATATATATATATATATATATATATATATATATATATATATATATATATATATATATATATATATATCAAGCACATGCAATAATTTTGGAGAAATGGTCTAGAAAGTTACTCAAATTATTACATAATCTCATAAATAATTAAGTTACAAAATGTGTTTACACACAAAATTATGACATATATCTAAGAGCTCAGGAAACGACAAGTTCACCAACAGAATCACCATTTCGATGGAGATTTAAGAAGGGGGTTTACCCTAGGCATTTGCATACCAGAAGCTAGAGAATATGACCAATCAACTCTTGCTTCTTTCTGACTCCTCCGTCTCTTTTTTTTTTGATGATCACCTACATGTTTTCCTCTTCGCTGCTTCCTCGAGATGTTGACTGCATCTCATAACCCAGCTTCACCTGTCTTTTAGCCAGTAGTTGTGCCTCAAGAACTTTTACAGTTTGTGACTTTGACGATTGCATCTAATCTACATTATGCGGGCATGTGCATGTGGCACTGCTCTAGGAGGTTACCTTGGAAATGACCTCAAAACTTGATCTTGGGATTGTCCCTTCTGCCATCATAATCTCATTTGTAGTCTCGAACATTACTACATATCGACATACGACTAACCCCTCATCACTGGCCGGCATATGGCCATGAGTCACTGATGAGGGTCATCACCGACAGGCCAGCGTCGGCGCGTCAGTGTTAAGCCTGTGCGGATCATCTATGATTGTTAACACAGACAGGTTAAAATTTTGTCGGTCAGTGATGTTGTCCTCCTCAGCCATTTGGAGGTCGAAAGTTCATCACAGATTGATGTCAAAATTTGCTCGTCGATGCTATTACTTAATCCCCCCCTAAATGATGGCCATTGTTGTCTAATCAAACATCAGCCTCTTTTTCCGACGGAGAGAAGTATGTGAAACGAAGTATTAACCCATCCATGCCTCATCGATTACCAGCAACATTGTTCGGCTACCAATCCGTGCGTTCCCAACAAGCATGCATTGGTTGGCTTTTAGTGTGCATTTTCACTAGTAGAAAACGGCCCATTTATCCCGGTTCCAGAGGCCCTTTAGCCCTGATTCTGAAATCGGGACTAAAAGGTCGGGACTAAAGCCTAAAACCTTTAATCCCGATTCGCTTACGAACCGGGACAGAAGGGGCTCCACGTGGCCGTTGCAGGGCGTCCAGGCAGGAGGACCTTTAGTCCCGGTTGGTAACATCAACCGGAACCAAAAGGCATCCACACGCCAGCAGCTGGTAGGAGCTGGGGTTTTTATTTTATTTTTTGAAAGGGGGGTTTAGGGGTTTTGGAGGGTTAATTTAGGGATTTCATATTGTGTTCGCTAGCTAATAGAGAGAAGTGACCTCTCTTTATCTCCGTGCTTGGTCGACACTAACTACTATACGTATAGAGAGAACTCGACACACTAGCTAGTAAGCAAATGAAGGAACCATTAAGTACACAAGATCGTCATGAACATATACGGAGAGAAGTGACCTCTCTTTCTCTGAGAGATTGGTCGAACAACAAGTTTTCGTATATCTATCTGACGCTACTAGCTACATATATACAATATAAGATCTCTTACAATCCCTAACATCTAAAGTCTATATCAATTTCCACATGGTATTCTCCGGCTTTATGTATGACGTGGTCAAGAAAGAATCTCGCCAATTCCAAGTCTCTTTCCATAGTTTCTACAAATATTACAACATGGCAATAAACAAACATGAGATATGGATATATTAGTGGCAAACATACGCCTAGCTAGCTAATCACAACAAGGAATCATATGCACAAACATATACCTAGCTAATGACAATAATGAACATAACAATTAACGATAGGGGCGGGAGGGGGTAGATCGACAACGCTCTTTCTTCGTCTATGGCTTGAGTGGCCACGAGAGTTGGTCGGGCAAGCGGACCGCCTCTCTCATGCATGTCTGATGTCCCCCCTCATGTCAAAGTTATCGGGGTTATACTTTCAGAAGAGGACACTTTGCGGAAAATAATTGCTATGAACATAACAATTACGGGTAGGGGCGGGAGGGGTTAGATCGACAACTCTTCTAGGGTTTGGGGTGTCCTCGACAACTCTCTATGGTTTGGGGTGGCCTCGACAACACTTTTTCAGTCCCGGTCTGGGTGGACTCTAGAGTTGGTCAGGCGAGAGGGGGTTGATCAACGTCACCCCTCATGTCGAAGTTACCGGAGTTTTTTCTAGGGATTTGGGTGGCCCCAAGAGTTTGTCGGGTAGGGGCGGGAGGGGTAGGAGATCGACAATGCTTTTTTCTAAGGTTTGGGTGGCCTCGAGAGTTGGTTGGGCGATAGGGGGTTGATCGACGTCCCCCCTCATGTCGAAGTTACCGGAGTTTTCTATATGAACAAAAAAATCCACATGACATGTCCGACGAGCGGACCGCCTCTCTCGCATGCATGTCCGACGTCCCCCCCCCCCCCCCCCCCTCATGTCGAAGTTATCGGGGAGGGTGTAGATCGACAACGACGCTCACCCCTCATTTTAACTTATGAACATTTGAACAAAAAATATTCTAAGAACTAAAAATGCTATCCATCCATACATCCATAGACACATACATACATGAAAAAAATGCTATGAACAAAAAAATACATATAGCCACATATTTGAACAGAAAATACATATATGTACAAAAAAATTCTATGGAACAAAAAAACATCATATATACATCCATCCATACATACATATAGCCACATACATACATTATATATGAACAAAAAAATCAACATATATATATAATCATAATGCAGCGAGCCGGGGTGGCGGTGGCTCACAGCGGGCGTGGCCGGCGACGATGACGGTGGGGGTGGCGACGGCGACGGCGATGGCGGGTGTGGGCCGGGGCAGGGGCGCGACCTGGCGCGCTCGGGGGCGGGGCAGGGGTGGGCTCGGGGACAACGACGGGGGCGGCGAGGGCGCCGGCGACGACGACCGGGGCGGCAAGGGCGCTGGCGACGATGACGGTGGGGGCGGGCTAGGGCAGGGGCGCGGCCGGGCACGCTCGGGGGTGGGGCAGGGGCGCGGGCTTGGGGCGGGGCAGGGCCGGGCTCGGGGACAACGACGGCGATGACGGGGCAGGGGTGCGGCGACGGCGACGGCGGGGCAGCGACGGCGTTGGGGCAGTGATACGTCCATTTTGCATCCTGCTTTTATATCGATATTTATTGCATTATGAGCTGTTATTACACATTATGTCACAATACTTATGCATATTCTCTCTTATTTTACAAGGTTTACATAAAGAGGGAGAATGCCGGCAGCTGGGATTCTGGGCTGGAAAAGGAGCAAATATTAGAGACCTATTCTGCACAGCTCCAAAAGTCCTGAAACTTCACGGAAGACGTTTTTAGAATATATAATAAATATTGAGCGCAAGAAGTTCACCAGGGGGGCCACACCCTGCCCACGAGGGTGGGGGCACGCCCTACCCCCTGGGCGCGCCCCCCTACCTCGTGGGCCCCCTGGTGGCCCTCCGGTGGCCATCTTCTGTTATATAAAGTCTTTTGATGGGAAAAAATCATAAGCCATCTTCTCGGACGAAACTCCGCCGCCACGAGGCGGAACCAATCCAGGGCTCTGCCGGAGCTGTTCTGCTGGGGAAACTTCCCTCCGGGAGGGGGAAATCATCGCCATTGTCATCACCAGCGCTCCTCTCATCGGGAGAGGGCAATCTCCATCAACATCTTCATCAGCACCATCTCCTCTAAAAACCCTAGTTCATCTCTTGTATCCAATTCTTGTCTCTAATTCCGGGATTGGTACTAGCAGGTTGCTAGTAGTATTAATTACTCCTTGTAGTTGATGCTAGTTGGTTTATTTGGTTGAAGATCGTATGTTCAGATCCTATATGCATATTAATACCCCTCTAATTATGAACATGAATATGCTTTGTGAGTAGTTACGTTTGTTCCTGAGGACATGGGAGAAGTCTTGCTATTAGTAGTCATGTGAATTTGGTATTCGTTCGATATTTTGATGAGATGTATGTTGTCTCTCCTCTAGTGGTGTTATGTGAACGTCGACTACATAACACTTCACCATTATTTGGGCCTAGAGGAAGGCATTGGGAAGTAATAAGTAGATGATGGGTTGCTAGAGTGACAGAAGTTTAAACCCAAGTTTATGCGTTGCTTCGTAAGGGGCTGATTTGGATCCATATGTTTCATGCTATGGTCAGGTTTACCTTAATACTTTTGTTGTAGTTGCGGATGCTTGCAATAGAGGTTAATCATAAGTGGGATGCTTGTCCAAGTAAGGACAGTACCCAAGGACCGGTCCACGCACATACCAAATTATCAAAGTACCGAACACGAATCATATGAACGTGATGAAAACTAGCTTGACGATATTCCCATGTGTCCTCGGGAGCGCTTTTCTCTATATAAGAGTTTGTCCAGGCTTGTCCTTTTATACAAAAAGGATTGGGCCACCTTGCTGCACTTTATTTACTTTTGTTACTTGTTGCTCGTTACAAATTATCCTATCACAAAACTATCTGTTACCACTTATTTCAGTACTTGCAGAGAATACCTTGCTGGAAACCGCTTATCATTTCCTTCTGCTCCTCGCTGGGTTCGACACTCTTACTTATCGAAAGGACTACGATAGATCCCCTATACTTGTGGTTCATCAAGACTCTTTTCTGGCGCCATTGATGGGGAGTGAAGCGCCTTTGGTAGGTGGAATGGTAAGGAAAAATTTATATAGTATGCTGAAATTTACTGTCACTTGTTACTATGGAAAGTAATCCTTTGAGGGGCTTGTTAGGGGTATCTTCACCCCGACCAGTAGATCAAAGAGTTGCTCCTCAACCTACTGAACCTACTGAAAATGAAAATGTCTGCTTTGAAATTCCTTCGGGTATGATAGAAAAATTGCTGGCTAATCCTTTTGTAGGAGATGGAACAAAGCATCCTGATGAGCATCTAATATATGTGGATGAAGTTTGTGGACTATTTAAGCTTGCGGGTGTACTCGGAGGTGTTGTTAAGAAGAAGGTCTTCCTTTTATCTTTGAAGGGGATGCATCGACATGGTATAGGCTATGTGATGATATGGGGTCATGGAACTACAAACGATTGAAATTGGAATTTCATCAGAAGTTTTATCCTATGCATCTTGTTCATCGTGATCGCAATTATATATATAATTTTTGGCCTTGCGAAGGAGAAAGCATCGCTCAAGCTTGGGGGAGGCTTAAATCAATGTTATATTCATGCCCCAATCATGAGCTCTCGAGAGAGATGATTATTCAAAATTTATATGCTTGGCTTTCTGACAACAATCGCACCATGCTTGATACTTCTTGTGCTGGCTCTTTTATGAAGAAGACTATGGAATTCAAATGGGATTTATTGGAAAGAAGTAAATGCAACTCTGAAGATTGGGACCTCGACGAAGGTAAGGAGTCAGGTATGACACCTAAGTTTGATTGTGTTAAATCTTTTATGGATACCGATGTTTTCCGTAAATTTAGCACTAAATATGGACTTGACTTTGAGATAGTAGCTTCTTTCTATGAATCTTTTGCTACTTATGTTGATCTCCCCAAGGAGAAGTGGTTTAAATATCATCCTCCCATAGAACTAAAAGTAGCTGCACCAATTAAAGTTGAAGAAAAGACTGTCACTTATAATGATCCTATTGTTCCTACTGCTTATGTTGAGAAACCAACTTTTCCTGTTAGGATAAAGGATCATGCTAAAGCTTCAACTGTGGTTCGTAAAAGCAATATTAAAACTTATACACCTTCTGAGCAAATTAAAGTTGAACCCGATATTGCTATTGTTAAAGATCTCTTGGCTGATAATATTGATGGCAATGTTGTTTATTTCTGTGATGAAACTGCTAGAATTGCTAAACCTTGTGCTAAAGATAAACCTAGACTTGTGGTAGGCATGCCTGTTATTTCTGTTAAAATAGGAGATCATTGTTATCATGGTTTATGTGATATGGGTGCCAGTGCTAGTGCAATACCTATTAGCCTATATAGAGAAATTATGCATGATATTGCACCTGTTGAGTTAGAAGATATTGATATCACAATTAAACTTGCCAATAGAGATACTATTTCACCAATGGGAGTTGTTAGAGATGTTGAAGTCTTGTGTGGGAAAAATAAATATCCTGCTGATTTTCTTGTTCTTGGTTCCCCACAAGATAGCTTTTGTCCCATTATATTTGGTAGACCCTTCTTAAACACTGTTAATGCTACCATAGATATGTTGTCACTATCGGTTTAGATGATATATGAATTTAATTTCTCTAAATTTAGTAGACAACACCGTGAAGAAGAATTACCTAGTAAGGATGAAATTATTGGTCTTGCTTCTATTGTCGTACCTCCTAGTGATCCTTTAGAACAATATTTGCTAGACCATAAAAATGATATGTTTATGAATGAAAGAAGGGAAATAGATGAAGTATTCTTTAAACAGGAACCTATTCTGAAACACAATTTGCCTGTTGAAATCCTAGGGGATCCTCCTCCACCCAAGGGTGATCCCGTGTTTGTGCTTAAACCGTTGCCTGATACTCTTAAATATGCTTATCTTGATGAGAAAAAGATATATCCTGTTATTATTAGTGCTAACCTTTCAGAGCATGAGGAAGAGAGATTATTGAAAACTCTGAAGAAGCACCGTGCTGCTATTGGGTATACTCTTGATGATCTTAAGGGCATTAGTCCCACTCTATTTCAACATAAAATAAATTTGGAAGAAGATGCTAAACCAGTTAGTGATCATCAACGACGGCTGAATCCTAAAATGAAAGAAGTGGTAAGAAAGGAAATACTAAAGCTCCTTGAGGCGGGTATAATCTATCATGTTGCTGATAGTCAGTGGGTAAGTCATGTCCATTGTGTCCCTAAGAAGGGAGGTATTACTGTCGTTCCTAATGATAAAGATGAATTGATTCCTCAAAGAATTATTACAGGTTATAGGATGGTAACTGATTTCCGCAAATTAAATAAGGCCACTAAAAAAGATCATTACCCTTTACCTTTTATTGATCAAATGCTAGAAAGATTATCCAAACATACAAATTTTTGCTTTCTAGATGGTTATTCTGGTTTCTCTCAAATACCTGTGTCAGCCAAAGATCAATCAAAGACTACTTTTACTTGCCCTTTTGGTACTTTTGCTTATAGACGTATGCCTTTTGGTTTATGTAATGCACCTGCTACCTTTCAAAGATGCATGATGGCTATATTCTCTGACTTTTGTGAAAAGATTTGTGAGGTTTTCATGGACGATTTCTCCGTCTATGGATCTTCTTTTGATGATTGCTTGAGCAACCTTGATCGAGTTTTGCAGAGATGTGAAGAAACTAATCTTGTCTTGAATTGGGAAAAGTGCCACTTTATGGTTAATGAAGGTATTGTCTTGGGGCATAAAGTTTCTGAAAGAGGTATTGAAGTTGATAAAGCCAAGGTTGATGCTATTGAAAAGATACCATGTCCCAAGGACATAAAAGGTATAAGAAGTTTCCTTGGTCACCCGGATTTTATAGGAGGTTCATTAAGGACTTCTCCAAAATTTCTCGGCCTCTGACTAATTTATTACAAAAAGATATACCATTTATCTTTGATGATGATTGTGTAGAAGCATTTGAAGTACTTAAGAAAGCATTGATCTCTGCACCTATTGTTCAGCCACCTCATTGGAATTTACCCTTTGAAATTATGTGTGATGCTAGTGATTATGTCGTAGGTGTTGTTCTAGGGAAAAGAGTTGATAAGAAATTAAATGTTATTCAATATGCTAGTAAAACCCTAGACAATGCTCAAAGAAATTATGCCACTACTGAAAAAGAATTCTTAGCAGTTGTATTTGCTTGTGATAAGTTCAGACCTTATATTGTTGATTCTAAAGTAACTATTCACAGTGATCATGCTGTTATTAAATATCTTATGGAAAAGAAAGATGCTAAACCTAGACTTATTAGATGGGTTCTCTTGCTACAAGAATTTGACTTACATATTGTTGATAGAAAGGGAGCTGAGAACCCCGTTGCAGACAACTTGTCTAGGTTAGAAAATGTGCTTGATGACCCACTACCTATTGATGGCAGCTTTCCTGATGAGCAATTAAATGTCATAAATGCTTATCATACTGCTCCATGGTATGTTGATTATGCTAATTACATTGTTGCTAAGTTTATACCACCTAGTTTCACATACCAGCAAAAGAAAAAGTTCTTCTATGATTTGAGGCATTACTTTTGGGATGACCCACATCTTTATAAAGAAGGAGTAGATGGTATTATTAGACGCTATGTACCTGAGCGTGAACAGGAATAGATCCTACGCAAGTGTCACTCCGAAGCTTATGGAGGACACCATGCTGGAGATAGGATTGCACATAAGGTATTGCAATCTGGTTTTTATTGGCCTACTCTCTTCAAGGATGCTCGTAAGTTTGTCTTATCTTGTGATGAATGACAAAGAATTGGTAACATTAGTAGACGTCAAGAAATGCCTATGAATTATTCACTCGTTATTGAACCATTTGATGTTTGAGGCTTTGACTATATGGGACCTTTTCCTTCCTCTAATGGTTATACACATATTTTAGTTGTTGTTGATTACTGCTACCTCTTGAGCACTGCGTTGGTTTTCCCCGAAGAGGAAGGGATGATGCAGCAAAGTAGCGTAAGTATTTCCCTCAGTTTTTGAGAACCAAGGTATCAATCCAGTAGGAGGCTATGCGCGAGTCCCTCGTACCTGCACAAAACAAATAAATCCTCACAACCAACGCGATAAGGGGTTGTCAATCCCTACACGGCCACTTACGAGAGTGAGATCTGATAGATATGATAAGATAATTTTTTTGGTATTTTTATGATAAAGATGCAAAGTAAAATAAAAGCAAAGTAATAAGCAAAGGAAATAACTAAGTATTGGAAGATTAATATGATGAAGATAGACCCGGGGGCCATAGGTTTCACTAGTGGCTTCTCTTGAGAGCATAAGTATTCTATGGTGGGTGAACGAATTACTGTTGAGAAATTGACAGAATTGAGCATAGTTATGAGAATATCTAGGTATGATCATGTATATATGCATCACGTCCGAGACAAGTAGACCGACTCCTGCCTGCATCTACAACTATTACTCCACTCATCGATCGCTATCCAGCATGCATCTAGAGTATTAAGTTCATGAAAAGAGAGTAACGCCTTAAGCAAGATGACATGATGTAGAGGGATAAACTCATGCAATATGATGAAAACCCCATCTTGTTATCCTCGATGGCAACAATACAATACGTGCCTTGCTGCCCCTACTGTCACTAGGAAAGGACACTGCAAGATTGAACCCAAAGCTAAGCACTTCTCCCATTGCAAGAAAGATCAATCTAGTAGGCCAAACCAAACTGATAATGCAAAGAGACTTGCAAAGATAACCATTCATACATAAAAGAATTCACAGAAGATTCAAATACTGTTCATAGATAGACTTGATCATAAACCCACAATTCATCGGTCTCAACAAACACACCGCAAAAAGAAGATTACATCAAATAGATCTCCACAAGAGAGGGGGAGAACATTGTATTGAGATCCAAAAAGATAGAAGAAGCCATCTAGCTACTAACTATGGACCCGTAGGTCTGAGGTGAACTACACACACTTCATCGGAGGGGCTATGGTGTTGATGTAGAAGCCCTCCGTGATCGATGCCCCCTCCGGTGGAGCTCCGGAACAGGCCCCAAGATGGGATCTCGTGGATATAGAAAGTTGCGGCGGTGGAATTAGGGTTTTGGCTCCGTATCTGATCATTTGGGGGTACGTAGGTATATATAGGAGGAAGGAGTACGTCGGTGGAGCAACAGGGGGCCCACGAGGGTGGAGGGCGCGCCTGGGGGGTAGGCGCGCCCCCTACCTCGTGGCCTCCTCTTTTGTGTCTTGACATAGGGTCCAGGTCTCCTGGGTCTTGTTCGTTGAGAAAATCACGTTCCCGAAGGTTTCATTCCATTTGGACTCCGTTTGATATTCCTTTTCTTCGAAACCCTAAAACAGGCAGAAAACAGCAATTCTGGGCTGGGCCTCCGGTTAATAGGTTAGTCCCAAAAATAATATAAAAGTGGATAATAAAGCCCAATAATGTCCAAAACAGTAGATATATAACATGGAGCAATCAAAAATTATAGATACGTTGGAGACGTATCAATTACGTTACTAAGTGGGTAGAAGTTATTCCAACTAGTAGTGCTAATCATAACACCTCTATTAAAATGCTTAAAGAAGTTATTTTTCCAAGATTTGGAGTCCCTAGATATTTAATGACTAATGGTGGTTCACATTTTATTCATGGTGCTTTCCGTAAAATGTTTGCTAAGTATGATGTTAATCATAGAATTGCATCCCCCTATCACCCCCAGTCTAGTGGTTAAGTAGAATTGAGTAATAGAGAACTCAAATTAATTCTGCAAAAGACTGTCAATAGGTCTAGAAAGAATTAGTCCAAGAAACTTGATGATGCATTATGGGCCTATAGAACTGCATATAAAAATCCTATGGGTATGTCTCCGTATAAAATGGTTTATGGAAAAGCATGTCACTTACCTCTCGAACTAGAACACAAGGCATATTGGGCTATTAAAGAGCTCAATTATGATTTTAAACTTGCCGGTGAGAAGAGGTTATTTGATATTAGCTCACTCGATGAATGGAGAACCCAAGCCTACGAAAATGCCAAGTTGTTTAAAGAAAAAGTTAAAAGATGGCATGATAAAAGGATACAAAAGCATGAGTTCAATGTAGGTGATTATGTATTGCTCTTGTTTAAGATTTTTTTGCAGGAAAACTTCTCTCGAAATGGGAAGGTCCTTACGTTATCGAGGAGGTCTATCGTTCCGGTGCCATAAAAATCAACAACTTCGAAGGCACAAATCCGAAGGTGGTGAACGGTCAAAGAATCAAACATTGTATCTCAGGTAATCCCATAAATGTTGAAACCAATGTTATTGAAACCGTAACCCCGGAGGAATACATAAGGGACACTTTCCGGAACGTTTCAGACTCCGAAAAGGAATAGGTATGTGGTACGGTAAGTAAACCGACTCCAAAATAGTTTTTAAGGCAATATTTCTCCGTTTTGGAATATTTAGAAAAATAGAAAAATAAGAAGCAGTCCGGGAAGGACACGAGGCCTCCACGACGGGTGGAGGGCGCGCCCCACCCTCCTGGGCGCGCTCCCCTACCTCGTGGGCACCTCGTGCGCTTTCCGGACTCCGTTTTCTTACACACTATGTATTTTGGTCGGTAAAAATTCATTATATAATCTCCCGAGGGTTTTGACTCCCGTATCACACAAATATTCTCTGTTTTTGTTTCGACTGTCCTGCTGCATATTAGAGCAACATGTCGTCCCAGGATTCAGAAGGAGAAAGCTATGTGGCTGATTACCTTGTAGATCCTAAGGTCTATGGAGATGTGGAGCATTGTGGTTGGACTACGGAAGAAGAAGAGGACTATGAACCCAAGGGAAGGGAGGAGACGAGCTCAGAAGAAGATAAAGTCCCATTACCTCAACCTGTGGACATGCATGTGGAGTTCAAAAAGTCAAGCCTCCCAGATAGAGTAAAGAAACCTAAGATCGAGTTTATCCCTTTTCGCCTCTTGCAGGAAAACAAGCAGGAACTATGCAAAAAGATACTGAGCCTGGAGCAGGAGATCGATGACCTAAGGGACCAAAACTCTATCCTCAAGCGTAAATTAAGGAATAAACCTACGCCATCAACAAAACCATCACCTTCTCCACCAACAAAGAAGAACTGAGCATCGGGTATGGGCACTCCCCTTGGCAACTGCCAAGCTTGGGGGAGTGCCCCGGTATCGTATCACCATCACTTTTATCTTTACTGTTTTTCTTAGTTCGATCCTTTTGGTAATATCTTGTTCTAGTAGAATAAAGTTTATGGCATGATCTAGTTTTGAGTTTTGCTTTATGATCCCTCTATGTAATCGATTCCGTGAGCTATATACAGTAAAGATTAGTGTTGAGTCAAGGGCTTGATTGTTTTACCATTATCTTAAGTGAATAAAAGAAATGAGAAAGAAACAAAGAGATCATATGGATCTTATGGATAGTAGTGAGCTCACATAGAAAAATTATGATGAATAAAAGTTGTTGAGAGTTGACAAACATAGTTTTGGTCATCGTTGCAATTAATAGGAAGTAATAAAGAAAGATAGATCTTCACATATGAATATACTATCTTGGACATCTTTTATGATTGTGAGCACTCATTAAAATATGACATGCTAAAGAGTTGACGTTGGACAAGGAAGACAACATAATGGGTTATGTTTTCTTACATCTGAGATAAATTATATTGTCATGGATCATCCAACACGGTTGAGCTTGCCTTTCCCCCTCATGCTAGCCAAATTCATCGCACCAAGTAGAGATACTACTTGTGCTTTCAAATACCCTTAAACCAGTTTTGCCATGAGAGTCCACCATACCTACCTATGGATTGAGTAAGATCCTCCAAGTAAGTTTTCATCGGTGCAAGCAATAAAAATTGCTCTCTAAATATGTATGACTTATTAGTGTGGGAGAAAATAAGCTTTATACGATCGTGTGATATGGAAGAAATAAAAGTGACAGACTGCATACTAAAGGTCCATATCACAAGTGGCAATATAAAGTGACGCTCTTTCGCATTAAGATTTTGTGCATCCAACCATAAAAGCGCATGACAACCTCTGCTTCCCTCTGCGAAGGGCCTATCTTTTACTTTTATCTCCTACCTTGCATAAGAGTCATGGTGATCTTCACCCTTCCTTTTTACATTTTATCCTTTGGCAAGCACAGTATGTTGGAAAGATCCTGGTATATATGGCTAATCGGATGTGAGTTTTCATGAACTATTATTGTTGACATTACCCTTGAGGTAAAACGTTGTGAAGCAAAACTATAAGCCCCTATCTTTCTCTGTGTCCGATTAAAACTCCATACCCATAAGTATTGCGTGAGTGTCAGCAATTGTGAAAGACTATATGATAGTTGAGTATGTGGACTTGCTGAAAAGCTCTTATATATATTGACTCTTTCCTATGTTATGATAAATTTCAATTGCTCCAATGACTGAGATTATAGTTTGTTAGTTTTCAATGAAGTTTACGATTCATACTTGAAATTGTGATTGAATTATTACTCTATCATAAGAGATCATATGACAAGAATTATATAAGTTTATGTTCTAAGAATGATCATGATGCCCTCATGTCCGTATTTTATTTTTATCGACACCTTTATCTCTAAACATGTGGACATATTTTTCGATTTCAGCTTCCGCTTGAGGACAAGCGAGGTCTAAGCTTGGGGGAGTTGATACGTCCATTTTGCACCATGCTTTTATATCGATATTTATTGCATTATGGGCTGTTATTACACATTATGTCACAATACTTATGCCTATTCTCCCTTATTTTACAAGGTTTACATAAAGAGGAGAATGCCGGCAGCTGGGATTCTGGGCTGGAAAAGGAGCAAATATTAGAGACCTATTCTGCACAGCTCCAAAAGTCCTGAAACTTCACGGAAGACGTTTTCAGAATATATAATAAATATTGAGTGCAAGAAGTTCACCAGGGGGGGGGCCACACCCTGCCCACGAGGGTGGGGAGCGCGCCCTACCCCCCTGGGCGCGCCCCCTACCTCGTGGGCCCCCTGGTGGCCCTCCGGTGGCCATCTTCTGTTATATAAAGTCTTTCGATGGGAAAAAAATCATAAGCCATCTTCTCGGACGAAACTCCGCCGCCACGAGGCGGAACCTTGGCGGAACAAATCTAGGGCTCTGGCGGAGCTGTTCTGCCGGGGAAACTTCCCTTCGGGAGGGGGAAATCATCGCCATCGTCATCACCAGCGCTCCTCTCATCGGGAGAGGGCAATCTCCATCAACATCTTCATCAACACCATCTCCTCTAAAAACCCTAGTTCATCTCTTGTATCCAATTCTTGTCTCTAAGTCCGGGATTGGTACGAGTAGGTTGCTAGTAGTGTTAATTACTCCTTGTAGTTGATGCTAGTTGGTTTATTTGGTGGAAGATCATATATTCGGATCCTATATGCATATTAATACCCCTCTGATTATGAACATGAATATGCTTTGTTAGTAGTTACGTTTGTTCCTGAGAACATAGGAGAAGTCTTGCTATTAGTAGTCATGTGAATTTGGTATTCGTTCAATATTTTGATGAGATGTATGTTGTCTCTCCTCTAGTGGTGTTATGTGAACGTTGACTACATAACACTTCACCATTATTTGGGCCTAGAGGAAGGCATTGGGAAGTAATAAGTAGATGATGGGTTGCTAGAGTGACAGAAGCTTAAACCCTAGTTTATGTGTTGCTTCGTAAGGGGCTGATTTGGATCCATATGTTTCATGCTATGGTTAGGTTTACCTTAATACTTTTGTTGTAGTTGCAGATGCTTGCAATAGAGGTTAATCATAAGTGGGATGCTTTTCCAAGTAAGGACAGTACCCAAGCACCGGTCCACCCACATACCAAATTATCAAAGTACCGAATGTGAATCATATGAATGTGATGAAAACTGGCTTGACGATATTCCCATGTGTCCTCGGGAGCGCTTTTCTCTATATAAGAGTTTGTCCAGGCTTGTCCTTTACTACAAAAAGGATTGGGCCACCTTGCTGCACTTTATTTACTTTTGTTACTTGTTGCTCATTACAAATTATCCTATCACAAAACTATCTGTTACCACTTATTTCAGTACTTGCAAAGAATACCTTGCTGGAAACCTCTTATCATTTCCTTCTGCTCCTCGTTGGATTCGACACTCTTACTTATCGAAAGGACTACGATAGATCCCCTATACTTGTGGGTCATCAGGCAGCCTGGCGGCGTCGTCGGGGTGAACTAGCGATGAAATTGTGAAATTTTGCTAAGTGTGGGCTTATATGCCCACACCTTTAGTCCTGGTTAGTGGCACCAACCGGGACCAATACCCCCCTTTGGTCCCGGTTCGTGCCACCAACCGGGTCCAGAGGTCTCTGGTTTCCGCCCTTTGGGCTGACAAATGAGATCTTTGGTCCCGGTTGGTGGCACGAATCGGGACCAAAGGGGGGTATTGGTCCCGGTTTGTGGCAGACGAAAGGGTGTTATTGCCCGGGGCCAAATGTTTAGTCCCACCTCGCTAGCTGAGAGGGCTCGAGAGTGGTTTATAAGCGCTGTTGCGCGAACCCTCTCAGGCTCCTCTCAACTGCATGCTTTCAGGCCTAATCGCACACTCCTCTGCCTGTGGGCCTACTGGGCCTGCTGCGATCCTAAATCCTGGCCCAACTAGCTGGCTGGCTTTCTAGTCATATTCAGGCCATGGTGGCCCAGTAGGAGGCATTTTTTAAAAAAAATCCAGTTTTTTTGTTTTCTTTTTTGCTTTATTTTTTTCTTACAGCTAAATACTTATAGTTTTTCAGTAATTCTTTTTGCTTTTAGGTCACAAAAATTATAAACTTTCTATTAGTGCCATTAGTTTTCAAATTTAAATAGTTCAAATTTGAATTCTTTTAAATTTGTGTGAATCACTAGTTTGTGAATAACTTTACTATAAAAATAGATTTTTGAGTGATTCTTTTTCCTGCTATTTAATATTACTGTGTTTTATCATTATATTCAATTTGGTTATTTTTACGTTATTTTAAGTGTTTGTTTTAATAAAAAACATATTTTGTAATTTAGTTTGCTATTAAAGTTTCTATCAAAAAAATCTTTACGAAAATTCTTTTTGCTATTAATGTTTTGAACAGAAAATACTTCCGTAATTTTATTTGCATAAGTTTTATATAATTTTAGTTTCAAAAATACTAGAGGTTTATAAAAATCTTTTTAGATGATTCCTTTTGCTATTAGAGTTTTACAAAAGCTTTTTAGTTCATTCTTTTTGCTATTGAAGAATATTATAGTTTTGTTTTAGTTGATCATAATAGAATATTTTAATTGATTATTTTTAGTTCATTATTTTTGCTATTAGAGTTTCATAAAAGTTTTCTAGTTGATTCTTTTTGTTATTAGTTCATTCTTTGAGCTAAATGACCCTGTAATTGAAAAGCACTACAAATGAACTCTGAAAAAGTTGAAAGTTGGCATGGTATCATAAATTCACCCACATAGCATGTGCTAAAAAGTTGAGAGGGTTACATCAAAAACTGGATGCACTTCGTGTACAAAATGAACAATCTCTTTCAAAGTATTAGGGTTTCGGACGAAAAACTCATCTGTTACAAAGGGATTTCATTTTTTTGAACTTATTTGAACTCCAGACTTTTTGTGTTTTCAAAATGCACCATTCAAAGCCACATCATGAATCTTTAATCCATTCTGACTTCATTTGGTATTTTTCATGCATTTACTGATTTTTAAAGCTAAATGACCTTGAAATTAAAAAGCCCTGCAAATGAACTATGAAAAGTTTGAAAGTTGGCATGGTATCATCATTTCACCCACATAGAATGTTCTAAAAAGTTGAGAGGGTTATGGCAAAAACTGGATGCACTTCATGTACAAAACGGACAATCTCTTTCGACGTATCAGGGTTTCGGATGAAAAATCATCTGTTACAAAGGGATTTCATTTTTTGAACTTATTTGAACTCCAGAATTTTTGTGTGTTCAAAATGCACCATTCAAAGCCACATCATGAATTTTCAACCCTTTCTGACTTCATTTGGTATTTTTCATGCATTTACTAATTTTTTAAGCTAAATGACCTTGAAATTGAAAAGGCACTACAAATGAACTCTGAAAAGGTTGAAAGTTGGCATGGTGTCATCATTTCACCCACATAGCATGTTCTAAAAAGTCGAGAGGGTTACAGGAAAAGCTGGATGCACTTCGTGTACAGAATGGACAATCTCTTTTGAAGTATCAGGGTTTCATACGAAAACTCTTCTGTTACAAAAGACATTTCATTTCTTCACATGTAATTGCAGTGATAGTCTTCACTTTTTCTTTGCTTGTGTCCTTTGCTTATTGCGTCGTAACCATGGATAATCTTTATCGTTTAACAGGGTGCTTGGGTCAGCCTTGACTTTGAAGGGAGGAATTTCATGAAACTTTTCATAATCTTCAGACATGTCTGTCTTGCCCTCCACTTCCACGATGTCTCTTTTTCCTGAAAGAACTATGTGACGTTTTGGCTCATCGTATGATGTATTTGCTTCCTTATCTTTCTTTTTCTCGCGTTGGTAGACATGTACTTCACATAGGAAACCTGTGCCACATCATTGGCTAGGACGAATAGTTCGTCTGTGTACTCAAGATTGTTCAGATCCACTGTTGCCATTCCGTCCTGTGGGTCTACATGTACCCCACCTCCTGACGGATTGACCCATTTGCACTGAAACAACGGGACCTTAAAATCATGTCCATAGTCAAGTTCCCATATGTCCACTATGTAACCATAATATGTGGTCTTTCCCCTCTTGGTTGCTGCATTAAAGCGGACACCACTGTATTGGTTGGTGCTCTTTTAATCTCGGGCGATCATGTAAAATGTATTCCCATTTATCTCATACCCTTTGTAAGTCAATACAGTCGAAGATGGTGGCCTCGCCAACGAGTACAGCTCATCAGAAACAGTGTAGTCACCCATGAGACGTGTTCATATGTAATCCAGTCGTCACACTACTCCGGATGTTTGGAGCGCAAAATATTCTTGTGTTCATTGGCATACGGGGTCACCAAGGTAGAATTATGTAGAACTGTGTAGTGTGCTTGAGACCAAGAATGTCCGTCCCTACATATTATTGAGTCCTCTCCTAGCATGCCTTTTCCAGTCAGTGTCCCCTCATACCGCGATTGAGGGAGACCAATCGGCTTAAGGTCAGGAATGAAGTCAACACAAAACCCAACGACCTCCTCTATTTGTCGGCCCATGGAGATGCTTCCTTCTATCCTAGCGGATACGAACATATTTATTTAAGACACCCATGAACCTCTCAAAGGGGAACATATTGTGTAGAAATACAGGGCCCAGAATGGCAATCTCGTCGACTAGATGAACTAGGACGTGCATCATGATATTGAAGAAGGATGGTGGGAACACCAGCTCGAAACTGACAAGACATTGCGCCAATTCAATCCTTAACCTTGGTAGGATTTCCGGATCGATCACCTTCTAAGAGATTGCATTGAGGAATGCAAATAGTTTCATAATGGCTAATCGAACGTTTTTCGGTAGAAGCCCCCTCAATGCAACCGGAAGCAGTTGTATCATAATCACGTGGCAGTAATAAGACTTTAGGTTCTGGAACCTTTTCTCTGCCATATTTATTATTCCCTTTATATTTGACGAGAAGCCAGACGGGACCTTCATACTAAGTGGGCATTCAAAGAAGATTTCCTTCTCTTCTTTGGTAAGAGCGTAGCTGGCAGGACCTTCATACTTCTTTGGAGGCATGTCGTCTTTTTTGTGCACACGTTGCTGGTCCTCCCGTGCCTCCCGTGTATCTTTTGTCTTCCCATACACGCCCAAGAAGCCTAGCAGGTTCACGCAAAGATTCTTCATCACGTGCATCACGTCGATTGCAGAGCGGACCTCTAGGTCTTTCCAATAGGGTAGGTCCCAAAATATAGATTTCTTCTTCCACATGGGTGTGCATCCCTCAGCGTCATTCGGAATAGATAGTGCGTCGGGACCCTTTCCAAATATTACTTGTAAATCATTAACCATAGCAAGTATGTGATCAGCAGTACAGATGACGGGCTTCTTCCGGTGATCTTCCTTGCCTTTGAAATGCTTGCCTTTCTTTCGAAATTGATGGTTGGTCGGAAGAAATCGAAGATGCCCCAAGTACACATTATTCCTGCATTTGTCCAAATATATACTTTCAGTGTCATCTAAATAGTGCGTGCATGCATGGTATCCCTTGTTTGTCTGTCCTGGAAGGTTACTGAGAGTAGGCCAATCATTGATGGTTACAAACAGCAACGCATGTAGGTCAAATTCATGATGGTCTTGCTCATCCCACACACGTATACATTTTCCATTCCACGGCTGTAAAAGTTCTTCAACTAGTGGCCTTAGGTACACACCAATGTCGTTGTCGGGTTGCTTAGGGCCTTGGATGAGAACTGGCATCATAATGACCTTCCGCTTCATGCACAACCAAGGAGGAAGGTTATAGATACATAGAGTCGCGGGCCAGGTGCTATGATTGTTGTTGTGCTCCCCAAAAGGATTAATGCCATCCGCGCTTAAACCAAATCATACGTTCCTTGCGTCACCTGCAAAGACCCCGCACTTTCTCTCGATTTTTCTCCACTCTGACCCGTTAGCGGGTGCTCTCAACTTCCCGTCTTTTTACGGTCCTCTTTGTGCCATCGCATCAACTTGGCATGCTCTTTGTTTCTGAACAGACGTTTCAACAGTGGTATTATAGGAGCATACAACATCACCTTGGCAGGAACCCTCCTCCTGGGCTGCTCGCCCTCAACATCACCAGGGTCATCTCATCTGATCTTATACCGCAATGCACCGCATACCAGGCATGCGTTCAAATCCTCGTACGCACCATGGTAGAGGATGCAGACATTAGGGCATGCATGTATCTTCTGCACCTCCAATCCTAGAGGGCATAGAACCTTCTTTACTCCGTACGTACTATCGAGCAATTCGTTATCCTTTGGAAGCTTATTCTTCAATATTTTCAGTAGATTCTCAAATCTGTTGTCAGATACACCATCGTCTTCCTTCCACTGCAGCAATTCCAGTGTGGTACCGAGCTTTGTGTTGCCATCTTCGCAATTTGGGTACAACCCCTTTTGTGATCCTCTAACATGCGATCGAACTTCAACTTCTCCTTTTCACTTTCGCATTGTCTCTTTGCATCAACAATGACCCGGCGAAGATCATCATCGGGCACATCGTCTGGTTCCTCTTGATCTTCACCTTCCCTCGTTGCAGCATCACCATATTCGGAGGGCACATAGTGGTCATCATATTCTTCTTCCTTGTCTTCCATCATAACCCCTCTTTCTCCGTGCTTGGTCCAAACATTATAATATGGCATGAAACCCTTCTCAAGCAGGTGGGTGTGAAGGATTTTCCGGTCAGATTAAGACTTTGTATTCTCACATCTAGGGCATGGACAACACATAAAACCATTTTGCTTGTTTGCCTCAGCCAATTCGAGAAAATTATGCACGCCCTTAATGTACTCGGAGGTGTGTCTGTCACCGTACATCCATTGTTGGTTCATCTGCGTGCATTATATATAATTAAGCGTGTCAAAAACCATTATAGAACATCATGAATAGAGAAGTGACCAAATTAATAGAAGTTCATCATCACATTAAAACCAAAGTACATTATCAAAAGTTATTACTGAAAAAATACATAAAGTTCTTACATATATAGTTCTCATTGAACAACATATAGCTCTCTAGAGCATCTAATTAAACCATACATTGAAACTATGTAAAACATTTCAATGCAACAAATGCGATCATAATCGCAACTAAGGTAACAATTGATCCAACGGCATAATGATACCAAGCCTTGGTGTGAATGGCATATTTTCTAATATTTCTAATCTTCAAGCGCATTGCATCCATCTTGATCTTGTGATCATCGACGACATCCGCAACATGCAACTCCAATCTCATCTTCTCCTCCTCAATTCTTTTCAATTTTTTCTTTAAGTAATTGTTTTCTTCTTCAACTAAATTTAACCTCTCGATAATAGGGTTGGTTGGAACTTCCGGTTCACATACCTCCTAGATAAAAACATCTCTGACACGTTGCTTGGCATAATTGTCATAAACACTAAATGAACCAAATAGTTATAAAGATAATATATACCACATCTAAATCATAGACAGGACGAGGGCCGACAGACGCGGATACCAAAACCATCGCACTATATAATAACAAAAAATAATAAAAGTAAGAAAATTATACAAGTATCTATCTAAATCTTACAAGTAAGAACTTTTTTCTTTTAGAAAGAAGATAAGAACAAGAGGCTCACCATGATGGTGTCGGCGACGAGATCGGCGGGGGCGATCGACGGCGGTGAGGACGGGGACGGGAAAGTATGTATCGCCAAACCTAGACAAATCTTGGGGAAAATGGAGCTTGGACAAGGAGCCTCGAGAGGAGAAAGATTAAGTGTTGCTCGGGCATTTCATCTAAAACCTCATGTGCATCGAAGGTGACCTAGAGCACCACAAAGCTCTCCCACGGCCGGCCAAAAAACAGAGCGATGGCTCTGCTCGCGGGCAGGGGCAGGGGTATATATAAGACACTGTTTAGTCCCGGTTGGTGGCTAAAACCGAGACTAAAGGACCACGTTTGGTCACCGTTCTAGCCACCAACTGGGACTAAAGGTTGTGGGCCAGGAGCGAGGCCCATTGGTCCCGGTTCGTGTCTGGAACCGGGACCAAAGGGGTCAGATGAACTGAGACCAATGGCCCCCAAGGCCCAGCCGGCGCCCTGGGCTCACGAACCGGGACTGATGCCCCCTTTGGTCCCGGTTCGTGAGTGAACCGGGATTAATGCCCTTACCCAGGAGTCAACCAAAGCCCTGTTTTCTACTAGAGTTTCCATGACACCTGTCGGTCGACATTTTTCTCCGGCATATTAGAAATGTCAAAATGGGATTGGTACTTGGAATGAAGAAACAAAATTCTATGGTAGAGGAACACTGACGGATTAAGCTTGCAGTCGGTCTGTGTTATAATATCATCATGAGACGGCCAATTATGGAGGCTGGTCGGTGATGACTTCAAGTGTGTGTATACACCCCCCCACACACACACACACATGTGTACACGCATACACACTCTTAACACTTAAGCATGTCCCAGCCCTCCACTATCGCCCACCTCATCATCCCCTGCCCTCCGCATCACCGGATGTACGCTACCCTTGGTCGCACCCTCCCCATGGATGCGTCGTGCAGTAGGTGCCTGCAGACATGTGGTTGGCATGTGGTTGGCATGTGCGTACAGGTGCCATCGCATGCTCATGGTCTGGGCGCATGACAGTCGATGCAAGGCTTGATGTTTGCGGGGTGCTGTCAGGTCTCTTGAGACGCCATGGGCCGTCGTTGAACCTGGCATCGCTGCCATGTTTTTCTGCCATGGCAGTGTCCAGGATGATGATGAGCTTTATAGTACACTCATAATTTTTTGGTTCATGTCTAAACTAGCTTCTTATGATTATGAATAAATTGTTTGTATGTGGGGCTACCCTACACAATGTATGAGATTGTTTATATGTCTAACCCATGAAATGCGATGTAAGAGATTTTGTATACCTGCATATGAAATGGATTATTGGAAATATGTGTATGCGATGTTGTGATTTGTATGGTTGTGAAGCATGGTTTTACTGCTAGCAGTAGTACTACTGGACTGCTAGCACTGCATCCGTTTGCGTCTAACAAGAATAAACATCATTGACTGGCCTCTAGACTGATGATGGTCAGTTAATACTCCCATTGAAGCACTCTTCTGTGGAGCAATCACAGGCCAGGCAGTCTGTGATGATAGTTATCACAAACGGGTCAACTAGCCCGTCCGTGATCTCAATGTCATCATTGAACCCGCGTAAGTGATGATGCAATCTAGTCGTTAGTGTTATTCAAATCTGTAGTAGTGGAAATAGGGCCAAAAGAAGTTACAATGATGAACTAAGCAAATTCAGTTAGATGACAGCCTTCGGTGTCTTGAGAGGAAAGCACAACTTATCTAAGAAGAATGGTTGCCCATATAATTTCACTAGATAATACCCCGTGCGTTGCGGCAGGATTGCCCATATAATATAGACACTTATTTTAAGACGGAAAGAAGACATAGTTATATGTAGAATCTATGTATATATATATAGAATCTATGTAGTATGTCCCATGTATGTTGAGAGAAATATAATTAGTGTGATTTGATGAGGTGGCATGTGGTTGGGTTGTGATGTGTGCATGTTGGGAGAGAATATAAATAGCATTTCCATGCATGTTTAGAGAAAATAATTAGTAGGTGATGAGATGGCATATGTGGTGACGTGGCATGTGTGCATGTTGAGAGAATTGAGATAGTGGGGATAAACTATATATGTAGGATACCTTTGGTCCGGTCTTTATCCCTAACTGCGGCAGGAAGTGGACAATTAAGAGGTAATGCTATGTGAGGGACCGTCCATCGTGATAAATTACTCAATCACCTTTTTTTGAGACAAACTCACAAAGCTTTTTATTCATCCGTCACAAGGTTTACAGGGACGAAAATAAGATCTCTGGGTAGACCTAACCAAGCATGGCGGCCAATACCCAACATTAAAGCGTGCTTTACAAGTTTGTGAGCCTCTACATTAGAGGTTCAAAATTCATGGCTAATCGTACAAGAGGAAAAAGACTTAGATCGTTCTACTATTTCATGTACAATTGCTCCATAAGATGCCGACATTCCCGTCTTGGTAGCTTCCACCACCTGTTTACAATCTGAAGCAACAGCAATTTTGTGGACATAAATATCATCAAAGAGAGAAAGAGGATCCCGGATCGCCAAGGTCTCCAGTACTTCTAGATCAACAATATTTCTGAAAACTACCGCGGACACCCCCAGGTAGATCCCTATGCTATCTCGACAAATGGCTGCGGCCGCCCCAAGCCCTCCATGTCTTGCTACTGCAGCATCAACGTTCGCTTTCACATGCTGGTCCGGGGGTGGAATCCATGTCGTCGACTTAATCACAGGGACAGCCGGCGAACCAGTGCCTGTTTTCTTCAAAAACTGAATATTGGAGAGATAAATCAAGATGAAGCCATTCGTGGCATGAGGCTTTGATAAATTCCTTCATGTATCACCTTGCACCGAGCAGACCAAATGGCCCACAAGGTTACGATCATGATAGTGATTTCATCCTCTGTTACGGTTTCAAGCATGTAGTGTAGCCAACGTTTTGCATTTTCATCTCTGTTCGAGGACATATGTTGAACAAGCTCCTCACGGGACAGAGCCCATATACATCTGGACATGGCACAATCAAGTAATGTGTGTCGCTATAACAGCCCCAAAATTGGGTTATCAATTTTTGAGTTGTTATTCCTTCCTGGCACTCATTTTTCAAAATCTTTCTCCTAAGTTTGTTGGATGACTCTGAGATTTCTTGTCATTTCAACCTTTCAAAACCTTGCTCATGTCTTTTTCAGTGGGCAAGACCTCATTTGCATCATCTCAAACCCTCTCAAACCCTAATTCCAAATTTTTGGAATTTGGATATGCCCTTTGTGCTTACAAAGGAGCCATCATTTTCCTTGATCTGTTGATCATTCCAATTGTTCCCAGAGACCGTTCTACCTTTCTGAACCTTGGATATGCAAAAATATTGCTAAGTCCCATGCAATATTTTTGAATTGTGATTTGTTCCTTTTCTTGCTTTTCTGAGGAATAAAATCCAAAGGCATAGCTAGCCATCTCCTAAATTCATGAGAATTGGTGGAGTTGATACTTATGACTAATCCAAGCTCTTGCTAATATATTGGCCATAATTAAATAAGAAAAATTGCCTTTTCCTATTTAATGCCAATATTGCATTTATGCCATTTTCCAAAGGAACTACTATTTTTATAGCAGGTAAAATTCCCACATAACTTGTGGAGCTTGTCCTTGCTATATAATCACTAGTTCCATCCTCATCTCATGTTCCTCAGTTCAAAATTTTCGCACATGATCCAATGCAAGTTTCTGCCATATCTACAATTTTGCAAAGGAAGTGCTTTATTACTAATTCCAATGGATCTGAAATTTGGCAGGGTGATTAACCTTGATAAATAACCCATGTATGCAAAATATGAGCTCAATCCATTCATCCTAGCTCCCTGTGCTATTTTTCAAAGTTTCTGACCAGAATGCAACTTTGTGAAGGAAGTAGCTTCATAGAGTTTCCAAATGGGATGCAACTTTTACATCCTCTCAAATATCTCAAATCATTAGCCTCCACCAAAATTAAGTTCATTTCATTGAACTATGTGAGCACAGGAGCAATTCTTGGTTTCTTTCCAATTTTTCTGTTTGTTAAGCAAGTGCATTTTATCTTGCTCCATTATGGCTGAAAATATTCCCAGGCTTTCTCCTATCTATATGATCCATCTCCACAAGATTTTGGCTCATTTAATCTAGCCAATTGCACTCAGGATTTTTCTGAAGTTTTTGGACAGAAATGATAGCTGTGAAGGAAGTACCATTTTGGTAAGTCCATTTGGTATGAACTTTTTACAGCATCATTGTATGTCCCAATAATCAAGCTTTGCATATTTCAGCTCAATCCATCGCTCCTAGTGAGTGCTTGCTCATCATTCAATTTCTGGGTAGATTTAGCAGTTGTACAGCAACTATGCTAAATACTTTAACAAATGACCTAAAAATTACCAGGACTGTAGTCCTTTCTACCCTAAGCCTCCCAGACATCAAATTTACCTTTTACCCTCTCTGGTTTAATCTCTGGAGTGTGGCCAAGTTTTCAACAGCAAACTTGTGGAGCTCGGTTTACTCAGCTTAGTTTGTCTCTGCCCGTTTCTTTACGGTAGTTACAAAGGACTACGCGGTAGACATGAGCTGGCATCAGTAAAAACTCCAAAGCGTGCCTTGTCCGTGGTGACCACGAGGGCAGCCAGCCAAAACGGTGGTCTAGTCACTCTTCTCATCGGCAGCGCTGCTCCGACCAGCTCTGGCCTCGCCATTAATGCCCAATAGTTCCCCCTCGTCATCATCTTCCCGCTGGACCTCTGGCCCCCTTCGTTTTATTCTCCGGCGATCCGTGCCAAAGACCGAAACAGTGCGCTCCTGTGCATCGTCGCCTTCCTCCCCGGTGTCCTCTTCCTCCGTTCGTCCGCGAGCTTTGCTCGATTCCGTGAGCCTCTGGCTCTCGTCCGCACCCTCCTCGTCGCCTTCCCGACGCTTCCCGTGAGCTTTGGTCGCGCCTGCCAACACTGTGCTCTCGCCGATGCGCGGACACGTCGCGTGCCGCGTGCCACCTCCTCCCCGCCCCCTCGAGCCCTCCCGCGGCTATTTAAGCACGCCCCGAGCATCCTCAAAGTCCACAACCCCCTCCCCGAGCCTCTCCCCGAGCTCAGAGCCCCTCTCTGACCACCACTGTCGCCATAGCTGCCGCCTCGCGTATCGCCCAATTTCGGTGACCCCGAGCTCTCCTCGCCGTTCCTCCACCACCACCGCAACCCCCCAGAGTCTGGCGCGTCTCCCCGTGACCTTAGCCTCTCTGTTCCCCCACCATAGCCCCATTTTCTCCGGTGGCCGAAGCCCCTCTCCGCCGCGTGCACCACTGTTTCTTCTCCCGCGCTCCTCGCCGGGAACGGAGACTACCCCGGGGTGCGCCTCCTCCTCCTGAGCCCGGGGGTAGGTCGCCTGTCGCCTGCCGTGGCCGGACGCGCCAGCGAGTGTCGTCGGGGCGAGCGTCTCCCCTCGGCCAGGCGCGTGTCGATCGGGAGGAAGATGAAGCCAGGCCAGGCGGGCCCCTTCCCGTGCGACCCCACCTATCAGCGACCGAAGGGCATGGCCCAGTACCACGTCAGATAAGTGGCGGCGCCCCCGCCGCAAAATCGTTTTCGCCGCATGAAAGCGCATTTATGGAAAGTGCAATTTCAATCTCAGAAAGCGTATTTTTCCTCCCCTTCGGCCGGGAATACGTTTCCCCCTCTGGAAGACGTATTCTCAGAAAAGACACGTTCTGTTTAAACTACCAGGGACCTGTTTGTAGAAGTATTTTTACAGACTAGTCCCAGAGCTTTAAACGTCCGTATCTTTTTACCCGTAACTCCGAATGAGGTGATTCCAACGCTCAATTTCTCTGTTCATCGAGCCCTTTTCGATGGTACCATTTTCTTGATGTTTGCACATTCTGAAAATGATCATTTTACCCTTGCCCGTAAACAGCCCCCTCCGAGAGAGAACTGTTTCCGACAAATTTTTCAGCGATCGTTCTACACTTCTTCCCGGAGTATTTGTCGACCCCAGGCAAGCCAACCTCTTATCATGAGCCCCAAACTTGCATGTTGACTTTGCATGCACCTTGTGTGTGTGTAGTTGCAGTTGTTTCATATCGTTTTCGTCTGCAGTTATTCCATTATGCTTGTCATGCATGCCTGTGTTTTCACGATATCGTTGGCCATGCTAATTAGAATGTTGGTATTGATAATGCCATGTCACTACTCTACTTTATTTGCATGTCATCGTTATAAAATGTTATGAGGATTGTAATGCACCGTTGGTATGCTATTACTTGGTATTGTCATGTTCTTTATGCTATAGTTGTGCACTTGAGAAGTTCAATATTTTGTTCATGCATTTGTATGCTTCATGCTCATTGTTGCATTCATGGTCATGATGATGGAGAAGGAATTAAAATGACTTAATAATAACAAACCTCCTCCGTCATCGATGGGATCGAGTCATAGTGCCACCAAATCGAACTTTTTCAGTGCAGCCACATTTGCCTTTTTGGGAAGGCCTTAATGCAATCTATTGCCGTGCCTCTCATCGATGCCTCCAGCTAGGGAAGGTTATGGTCATGCTTACCCTGATTAGGTAGGCGGACATAACCTTGTGTCCCATTGTTAAAAAATTTGGTACCGGTCCCCGTGATGGACGTTTTGGCCATGACAGTGGTCATTGTTTCTTTGGTAGGCATGGGGCCACCCAGGACTAGCCCAGTTGGGAGTGGGTCGGAGTCGTCGGGAGAGTGTCATGGCAGTAGGTCGGTTTCGTCAGAATGCCATTGGTCCACCCAAATGGGATGACGAGGCCATGGGTTCCATGGTGTGGATACAGTGTGCTACCTCTGCAGAGTGTATATAAAGTCTATCGATAGCAACACAGTTCGTAGTAGGTCCCACTATCAGGTCTTGGTCGAAATGGAGGATAAACCTGAAATAATTAAGTTGGTAAATAAAGATGTAATAACAAGAATATTGTGACTTGGACTATGAGATGGTCGTGAGAAGTCATGACAATGTTTTGATATGATCACGAGACGAGGTCTCGGTGACCGTTTGAAACCCAGTGTTGGTCATGGTTGTGATTGCCGGAAAGATCACCGTTCGGTTGTGACGCAACCCGTTGGTAAGAGAGTCCGAGGGACTCGGTGCACAAGTTTGGTTTCTTTGCATGAGTAATATATCATTATTTGCATTTAAAGAACCATGGTAGAACAGAAGATGGTTGCATAAAGTTAACATGCTATGTCTGCATTGGACATATTCGGTAGTTTATTTTCAGCATAGTTTCATGATGCCATGCCATGCTTTGATTTATATGTTAAATTATGCCATGATTGGATGATATGTTATGTTTTGCTATTACCCTGTTAGAAGCATGTTTTGTTATGCCATGATTACTGCCATGTTAGTAGATGCTATGATATTGTTCATGCTTAGTTGATCTTTATCATGCCATGTTTAGTAATTGATATGAGGTAGGCTGTTACATGCGCTCGGTTCTCGCCTTGTCTTCTGCTTGTTTGGATGCTATGTATTTGGTTGTCTTGCAAGTACCTTCAATGTACTGACATGGTGTGTCATGCCAGTTTTGCAGGTCGTGCCGAATTGTTCGTTTGTTCCGTCGTGCTAGGCCGTAACCTTGCCAGTCCTATGAGTTGTGGAGCCCAGCCAGAGTTGTTATGTTGTCAAACCAAGACTTCCGCCGCCATTTTAATAGACTTCCGCTGCCATTTAAATAGCCGTAGGGCTATGCCAGATGATTGTATTCATCAATGATGTAAGCTTATGCACATGTATTTGATGAATATTATTGTACCCGGAATGCTGTATTATGGACCTGTCGTGCGTCAGGTGTTATCCTGGGCTGATGTGCGAAGGCCCCCTACTCCATGCGGATCGGGGTGCCACAGTCGCCAACTGTCATGTGCTCCACAGATCGTACAAACCTGTGTTGTGGCCATGCTTCTATGCTGGAGGACATCCCCGGTTGGCAAAGAATGTTGGGAAAGCCTCCAAGCGAAAACCTTAAGTTTGGAGGGCACATTCATCTTCCATAGCTTTGACCAGGCACTCATCTCCCCTTGTAGGTTTGATAATCCTTCAGTATCTTCTATCCATGCCTCCCTACCCATGTTAATCCTGAAGATCATCTTGTAAGCCGTCCTAATAGAGAAACAACCCCGCGAGTCCTCAGCCCATGCCAAAAATCTTCAACCTGCCTAGTACATATTGGAATCCGTAGTATGGCCTCAGCATCCACAGGGGGAAAACTTGCCGAACTACTTCTTCCCACCATGAAGCGGTAGTGGCATCAATTAGCTGAGAAACTCGTTGGGGGTGGATCTTGTATCACTAAGGTAGTTGGTCTCATTAGTCCCGCTCTCGGTATCCAATTATCCTGCCATATATTGGTAGTCCTTCCATCCCCAATCCTTCTTATGATCCCCTATCTGAGAACATTGTTGTCGTCTATTATTGCATGCAAAATCTGAGAGGGGTGTGGGCCAAGTTCTGCTTCAAGTATAGAGCATCCAGGATGGTAAGCCGCCTTCAGTATACGTGCACTGAGCGAGTTGGGATCCATCAGACACCTCCAAGCCTATCTTGATAGTAGTGCCAGGTTGAAAATTTCCAAGTCGGGGAAACCCAATCCTCCCAAGTTCTTTGACCGTGTCAACACATCCCAGGCCACCCAACATGGCTTTCTTCGTCCTTGCTTACAACCCCACCAAAATTGTCTGATTGTTGATGTCACACTCTCACATAATCCCCTAGGGAGTCTGAAGCAAGACATAGAGAAAACAGGGATGGCCTGAGCCACGGATTTTATGAGTACTTCTTTCCCTGCCGCAGGGAGAAGCTTCTGCATCCATCCTTTGATCTTTCCCACACTCTATCCCTAAGGTACTTGAAAGTGCCATTTTTTGATTAACCAACTTCAGTGGGCATCCCCAAATACTTTTCACTAAGAGATTCGTTCTGCACTCCCAGAACGTCCTTAACCTGTTGTCTGGTCACTTGATGGCAACATTTGCTGAAGAAAACAGAGGACTTGTCATTGTTGATTCTCTGACCAGAAGCATTACAATAAGTATTCAGGAGGTTTGAAACCAAATTTGCACCCTCCACACTAGACTAAAAAAGCAGCATGCTGTCATCTGCGAAAAGAAGGTGGTTCACCTCAGGAGCTGTGGGAGCCACCTTAACACCATTGGAAGCGGATGACTGAGAACTGGATTTTAGTAGGCATGAAAGGCCCTCTGCTACAAGTAAGAATAGGTAGGGGAAATTGGATCTCCCTGGCGAATACCTCTTGTTGGTTTGAATTGCTCAAGCTTTTCACCATTGAATAATACCGAGAAAGACACTGATTTTACCATACCCATGACCACTTAAATCCAAGCTGGAGAGAAACCAAGTTTGTTCAAAATTGCTTGTAAATATTCCCGCTCCACTCTGTCATAGGCCTTCATCATATCCAACTTCAGAGCACAGAAACTGTTAGTTTTTGACCTATTTCTTTTCATAAAGTGTAAGCACTCATAAGCACAAATAATATTATCCGTGATCAGCCTACCAGGCACAAAAGCTGACTGCTCCTCCGAGATAATGTCAGGAAGGATTATTTTTAACCTGTTTGCGACAACCTTGGCGGCAATTTTATACAAGACATTGCACAAACTGATGGGCCTAAACTGTGTCAACTGAGTTGGATTTGTTACCTTGGGGATCAAGACCAATACCGTATCATTTATACTTTCTGGGTTCTCCTCCCCTTTTATGATGCGCATAATTACTGCGGTGACTTCGTCCCCACAAATATCCCAATGCCTTTGGTAAAAATGAGCCGGCAAGCCATCTGGGCCAGGAGCCTTGGTCGGAAATATTTGAAATAATGCATTTTTTACCTCAGCATAAGATCTCATTCATTGCAAGCATAACCTTCCTTGGGACATGACTCGGTACCTCCTCCATTCCCTATACCCCTTCGGAAGTATACAGAGTCTTATAGAACTCCACTACCATGGCCTTCAATTCTGCCGAGTCCTCAGTGTGTATCCCCAAAGCGTTTGTGAGTGCCCGGATCATGTTTTTCTTATGCCTCATGCTTGCCCTCATGTGGAAGAACTTGGTATTCCTGTCCCCCGCCGAGAGCCATTCCACCCGGGATCTTTGACGCCACATTAACACTTCTCTATGATATAGTTCGGCCAACCTCTCATTTAGTTTCAGCTCCACATGTGATGACCTCACCCTCCCTGGATCATTACGTAATAATTCCAGCTGAGTCTTCAACTGCTTGATCTCCTTTCTGACGCTGCCAAAGTTGTCTCTACTCCACGAGGACAGATCATTGGTTATGGCCAGAAGTTTGTCATGAAAGTCGCCGACTCCATAGCCTGCATTAGCCGCGTTCCAGCTGTTTGTAATCATGTCCTACCATGAATCATGGGACTCCCACATCACCTCGTACCTGAAGGTTCTATTAGGCATCGGATCACTTTGCGCGGCATTCAATTTCAATAATATAGGCCCATGGTTAGAAGTAGCGGCAGTCTGGTGTGTTAATATTGCATGTGGGAATCGGACCATCCAGCTCGCAGAAGCTAGTGCCCGATCCAACCTGACTCTTGCGTATGACCCCCCTGCTACCTTCTTTTCAAACGTCCAAAAGTGCCCTTGGTAACCTATATCCATCAACATATAGATGTCAATTGCGTCCCTAAAACCCTAAATCTGGGCATTGCTTCTGTTGGCTACTCCTTCGTGTTCCTCAGGTCGCAAAACTTCATTAAAATCTCCAAAACAAAGCCACGGCAGGTCGCTGACAGTACTTATCCCTTTCATGAGATCGCACGTTTGATGCCGAGGTGATTTTGGCCTCACCGTATACGCACGTGATCCTCCACGGGTCTTGACCTGCATCCTCAATTTTGGCATCAATGTGATAACAAGAGTCTCCCAACATCTCAACCTTCGTTGTATTATTCCAAAAAATACCAATGCCTCCACTTCTCCCCTGACTATTAACAGCATATGAGTTATCAAACCCTAGAGTACTAGTAAAAGCTTCTACACGTGCCCCGCTTATCTGTGTTCCGACAATAGAAAGCACGGTAGGGGTAAACTTCCTCGCGAAGTTCTCGAACTGTCGTAGGTTTACCCGCGCCACGACAGTTCCAACAAAACACACTCATTGGTCCTGGCGGCACTCCTCCAGGGACTCCGCCAAATTTTTTGCAGCAGTATGATAGCCCTCCTTGCCTTCTAATCCAGTCCTTGCCTTCTTTGGATCCCTAGTGATTGGTGGACTAACAACAGTAGCACTCACAGGGACTAAAGCCAGTTGGTTCTCCCTCGGAACAGTACCATGCACAAACGGTGGAGCCGAAGAGTTGCTGCCTAGTTCTGCTCTCCCCCATCCTCTTTCTTGTTTGGTCCTCCATCACCATGTCCAAGTCAATACTCGCTCCACCTCCTTCCTTCAGCACCAAGTTCCTTCCATCAGCAGCACCTAGTTCACCCTCCTCCTGAAAATCCTCCTGCGTCCCTGGTGTAGGGGTTGGACCGCGCCCTCCATTGCGACCTCATCTTCTTCCTCCCCGACGACCTCGGCCACCACCTGGACCTCGGCCAGATCTCATGAACCATTCAGCCCGTAAATCCTTGAAGACGAGAGCCGATGGAGGATGTATTCATGTACCATGCTCCTTAAACAAGTGACCAAGCTTTCCGCAAACTGCGCACTAGTCTGGCAGCTTCTCATACTTCACACGATAAATCTGGCGCTTAGTTTCACGGATAATAGACACGGCGTTCTTGAGAGGTTTTGAGACATCAATTCTGACCCAAACACGATAAAAGTTTCCTAAGAAGTCTTGCGACGGGGGCTCAGCAAACAGAAACTCTCCCACTTTAGCAGCAAGAGACGGGACTAGATGGGCGTACAGATCTGGTACATCATGGATTTGCGCCCATATCTCGATCGTGTCCATCTTGATGGTCATTGGCTTTGTCACCCCATCATAAGGCTTGATGATCATCGCGTCCCCTCGGAAGTGCCATGGGCCATCGTTCATGACTCTCTCCCAATCTCCAAGGCACGAGAATTGGACTGTGTATAGATTACCTTCCAACGGTCTGAACTTGACATCTTGTGCCAAGTCCCAAGCAGATCTCATATTCCGGAAGAACCACGTCTGGCTATAGGTTTTTGGGGTATGAATCCTAGCCAAGGCAACCCAACGCGCAGCCACTGGTGGTGCTTCCTTCTCATCGAAGACGACGTCGTCCAGATCCTCTTCTCCCAGCCCTAGCTCTTGCATCATCCTCTCCACATCGCTGACCCCCGCTTGGTCCGAGATCTCAGCTGTAGCCATGGAGATTTCCTTACCCGACGAAGATTGCATCGGGTGTTCGGATAGGAACCCAACTCCGTCGTACTGCCCGCTAGCCACGGCCCAGTGCGATCGAGGATCACAGACCGGGTCGCTCGCCCAGCAAGAAGAGGATCGATGGCAGGGATGGCCAGAAAACTCGACGGCGGCGGAAAATCACTAGCGTGAGAAACAAAACCCTAACTCGAGGGAAACACTCAATCACCTAACTATGTGGCAGGGAGCCAACAAGTACAAGTGGTCAATAGTTTAACGCAATTAAACGTCATCGGGTATTGCCATGTATATTATTAATTACATGATGCATGAATTTAGTACATGATAAAAGATAATTACATAATGAACATTTTGCTATACACGGTAAATATATTTTAATTACACAATGAACAACTTTTTGATGTGTGACAATCATTTTCCTAAAATAGACAATGTTTTGCAAAAAGATAGGTGGAACTTATTCTGAAAGAAAAATAGAAAAAATATTAAACAAACATTTGGAGCAGATGGAAAAACATCACATGATAGACTTTGTGAAGTAGACGAAGATTCTTTTAAAATATAATGTATTTTGAAAATAGTTGATGAAGTTTCTTCAATACAGTGAATACATTTTAATGCGGATATACAAAATAATTGAAACATACATAAAGATTTTATATCCAGGAGCACCCCAGGAACATTTTCTTACATGCTGAAACATTTTCTTTTTCTTAAAAATATATATTCCATTACAAAGAATAAAAAGTAAAATAAAAAATGTTAAAAGAACCCAAGAAAATGGGAACCATCACCTCAGAATGAGCAATCCACGTAAGTTTAGGGAAAATATAAATGCATCCTGAAACTCGTGCAAACGCCGCACGCTCGGCTCTGGGAGTCCCACTCGTTGGCCCACCACATCTATTTATGGATATAAGCGTGAAATCACTAATTAAGGAGTACTCATTCTAAAGATCACTTTCACCTCCCCAAGTTGCGACAAATGGTGTGCTATATGTGCGCCGCTTGTCGCAACCCGAGAGTTTTTTCTTTCTTCGTAGATCCATTTATTCAAAACGATTATCTATTGAACCGTGCTTCCAAATCTCGAACGGTTTTCACTATTGGATTTCTCGCGTCGATATCTTCAAAACTAGATACAGTGTTGATAGGTTTTGAAGAACTTCTTTTCACGAAAAAATGGACGAAAAACCAGACGAAAAAACCGGACCGGGAGCACTTTTTTCCTTTTCGAGAGGCGCATGGTCGTGCCTCTAGCGGAAGCAAAACCGTGTCTCTCGCAAAAGCAAAATTGTGACTCACGCGGAAGAAGAAAAAAGCGAAAACGCGTTTTTCCCCGTTTCCGAGAGGCACAATCGTGCCTCTCGCGGAAGCAAAATCATGCATCTCGCAGAAGCAAAACCGTGCCTCTCACAGAAGGAAAAAACACTTTTTTGTTTGTTTCCGAGAGACACGGCCATGCCTCTCGCGGAAGCAAAAAACCATTCCTCTCGCGGAAGCAAAGTCGTGCCTCTCGCGGAAGAAAAAAAGATAAAACACATTTTTTTCATTTTCGCCCGTGCCTCTTGTGGAAGCAAAATCATGCCTCTCGCTGAAACAAAATCATGGCTCTCGCGTAAGGAAAAAATGAAAACGCATTTTTTTTGTTTTCGAGAGACACGACCATGCCTCTCGCGAAAACAAAATCATACCTCTCGCAGAAGTAAAACTGTGTCTCTCGCGGAAGTAAAACCATGCCTCTCGCGTAAGGAAAGCCGTGCCTCTTGTGAAAAGGGAAAAAAACATGTTTTTCGCGTAAAAAATCTGAAAAAAAATTGTCCAAAATCTAAGGAAGGCTAGTGAAAAACCGAAAGCCGAAAGAATCATCTGAAAGGCAGAAAACTCGTGCGGAAAAATAAAATAAAAAAATCCGGAGCAAGTGCTCAGAGCGTGACATCTGGCGGTGGCTGATAGCGCGCAAAGTGGCGCGCTCTCAGCCATCCACAAGTGACCTTTTGGGAGGCTGGGAACGAGCACTCTTCAGTTAGTTGCTCTCCCATAAGCGTCAATTTCTACTGTTTTGGTGGAAAAAATGCACACTTCGTTCTGACCTTGGTGGCCCATTTTTTCTTCGTACCGCACGTTCGTTTTTTACCATCAGTTTTCTCGGCTTTTATATTTATCTTTTAGGCCCATTCTTTAGTCTGTATTTTTGGTTTTCATATTTCCGTTTTACTTTTATAATTTTTTATCTTCCTTTCATCTTTATACTTACATTTTATTTTCACCTTTATAAAATATTTTTTCAAATTGTGGTTTTTTCAAAATCACAAATATTTGTAAAACTAAGGAACATTTTGGAATTTATGAAAAAATAACTCGCGAATAATCCTCCAAATTAGTAAACATGTTTCCAAGTCCGTGAACATTTATCTGATATGTGAACTTTTTGGAAATATGTGAATTTTTCGGGTCCATGAGTAATTTTCCAAAATTCATGAACTTTTTAAAATTCATGAACACTTTCTAATATCATGAAGTTTTTTCGCAATGCATGAACTTTTTTCAAATTCGCAAAATATTCAAATTTCTAGGACATTGTTTCAAATTCGGAAAAAGAAATCAGGTTCGCAAACTTTTTTTCAAGTTCATTAAAATTACAAAAATTGGTAAAATATTATTTCACAATTTTTTCAACAGATGTTTAAAAAACTATCTAGTTTTTTTACGAGTCCAACGACCGAAAAAAACAGACAAAAAACCAGGAGATAGGGGCATGCACGCAAACCAGTTTGCTTGATTGCTAACTGGCGCTAAAAGTGCTAAGATCTCCTGAACGACACATGCACGCGTGATGCGTCAAACTGGAGTAGTTTCGCACAGGAAGGAATGCAATTGGGTGGGGCACTCACATTTGCAGTTAGACCACGAAAAACGTTTTAAAAAAACATTGTAACATCTGGTACTGTAAAGTATATTATAGTGTCCTTTTATTTGCTCGGCGTTTATTTTGTAAAAAAATAAACTATAAATAATTATGGTGAACAATTTTTGAATACGCATTGAATACTTTTGTAATATGCATTGAACAATTTTTTCGAATACACATTGAACATTTTGTGTAACAGACGCTGAACAAACTTCTAATACACAGTGAATATTGCAGTATTTGTTGAACAATTTAATAATAGACGGTGAACATTTTCTTAAAACGTGATGATTTTTTTGTAATACACAGTGAACTTTTGTATAATACACAAAAACGAACAAGGAAAAAGGAAAAGAAAATAAATAGAAACCGAAAATAGAAAAATAGAAGAAACAGCGAAGCCAACTGTGGCCCGGTCCAAGATGGGCCGTCGAGGGGTTCCCTTCAATGAGACAGGAGAGAACCCCTCGCTAAAGGGAACCGCCAGTTGGGCTGGCCCAGGTACGTTGGAAACACCAGCCTTGTTTTTCTATTTTTTTCACGGCTTTGTTTTCTTTTTTCCTTTTTTTTACTTTTTTTATACTAACAAATATTCTAAATAAATATATTACAAAAATAATTATTCATAAAAACATTTTATAATATTGACCAAGCATTTGAAAATACTAAATGTGTATAGAGAAAATGCTTATCACATATATGAGAAATGCATACAAAAATATATATTGTGTGTGAAACAATTTAATAATGTATATAAAAAAAGTCGTTCAAGCATTTGAGAAAATTTTGAACAAGTGTTTGAAAAATGTTAAGCAAGCATTTGAAAAAATTTAAATGTTTATAGAAAAATGTTGAAAATATATTTCAAAAATGATGAAACAAATTTGATCATGCATATAGAAATTGTTAATTAACCATTGAAAAAATGTTGAACAAGTATTTGCAAAATGTGAAATGTGTATAGAAAAAATGTTGACCATGAAAATATTGATCATGCGGATAAAATTGTTAATCAAGCATTAGTTGAAAAATTTTACAATTATAAAAAATGGTAATCAAGCATTTGAACAAATTTAAATGTGTATAGAAAAAATGTTGACCATGTATAAAAAAATTATGAAATTTTTCATCATCTATATAAAAAATTAACAAAGCATTCGAAAAAATGTTGAAAATGTATTTGGAATTTTTTATCAAGCATTTGAAAAATGTTAAATGGGTATAGAAAAAATGTTGACCATGTAATTAAAAATGATATATTTTTTATAATATACATATCAAAAATGTTAATCAAGCATTTGAAAAAATGTTGAACAAGTATTTGAAAATTGTTAATCAAGCATTTTGGAAATGTTAAATGTGTATAAAAAAATATTGACGATGTGTTCAAAAAAAGTTAATACTGCATTTAGAAAAAAATAATTAGTCAAGCATTTATGAAAATGTTAAAATGTGCATTGAAAAAATGTTAATCTTGTATTTTAAAAATATTGATCAAGCATTTGAAAATTGTTTAAAATGTGTATAGAAAAAATGTTGACTATGTATTAAAAATGTTAAACTTGTATTGAAAAAATGTTGAATGTGTAACAGAAAAATGTTGTTTACATATATGAAAATGTAGAATGAAAACAAAAAAACAGGTAAATGAAAACAGAAAAAGGAACAAACCAAACCAAAAAGCAAAGAAACATGTAGAAAGAATAAAAAATAATGAAAGCAAAACAAAAACAGGAGAAGTAAAAAAGAAAAGAAACAAAAAATGAAAATAGCATTGAAACCCGAAGAAACAAATGAAAAAAAATAGCCCCTGGTATACGTCAAATCCTCGGGATATCCGAGATCGAACAAGCAACAATTCGGCTTTTTTGAAAAAGGAAAGCCATTTGTTTTACACGGACAACCGCTACTGGTCATATAGAGCTTGATGCTACCGCGGTTCGCCGACCAGTTTACGCTTGTTGTGACAGTCAACTTTGGGCTTTCTCCAACTAAGGTACTTGACCGGTTAAACCAGAAGTTACAATCACAGTGGTGCTCCCTTTACCTCCTAGCCAAACAAAGCGGGAACGTAAGAGGTAAGCACAGGAGCCGAGCAACCCAGCTATTAACCGAAGACACAACTCAAAACTGATGCATATGATGCAAAGTACCGAGGATATAGGGCCGAGGTCTTCTGTAGAGTACCTCGGATGGTAGAGGGTGTCAGCTTGATTCTACAGCCCCCCGTAAGGTTTTATGGTGCCTTAAAGGCATCCATCACCTGTATCGTTTATAGTTGTGTTTCAAGAGAAGGATAAAAGGATGTGACATTGGGCCATCTCTTATAAAAAGGATCGAACCAATCTGAACTATAACATAAAGCATACAAGATATCAATATGAAAGATAGGCAAGAAGGGTAGCGCGGCTAGTTATCGGATGGTGGGCTTGACGTCCTTTATTGTCCTGCTGGCGTATGTCCTCCATCTTGTTAAACAGCAGTTCCTCATCGAGTCCGAGGAAATACATCGTCACTTGTGAAGGGACCCGTCGTTTCTTGAATTCATTCGAAATGGTGATTTAGCAGAGGTTTATTGAATTCAGATCAAATGCCATTCGTAGTCAGCCCCCGACCGAGTCTTCCCTATGCTTAAGAGCAGGGTGTGAATTTACCGCCAGGGGTGCAGGAAAACGTGTCAGTTTACCTGACCCGTTACCTAGGACGTTGTGATTCACCAGCTCCCATGGGATTTTCAACGCAAAGTTGTGTGCCCGAGGGACACAAACCTCGCATGGAAATGGGGCAGTGGAGCGTGCGTCCCAATTTGGGGTCACCCTTTTTGTGCGCTGAGGTGAAGTTTACGCTTCTTGAACATTTCATGTGGCTTTGGCCGCTTGACACCGCTCGCGCTCTTGACGCTTCCTCGGTCGTGAAGGTCACTGTTTGTTCCTCGGTTTGGAGGGAGCATTCCGTGTTTTCATTGATTGTAATGATGTCATTCGGTCCTGGCATCTTAAGCTTTCAGTAAGCATAGTGAGGGACGGCGTGGAATCAAGCGAAGGCGGTCTATCCGAGGAGTGCGTGATAACCACTTCGAAAGGGTACGTTGTCGAAGATTAATTCTTCATTGCGGAAATTATCGGGTGTGCCGAAGACAACATCCAAAGTGACACTACCCGAGCATTGTGTCTCAATTCTCGGTATGATACCTTTAAAGGTCATAGTACTGGGCTTGATTCTAACCAGATCTGTATGCATATCGTGACGGTATCGGCGTATATCAAGTTGAGACTACTACCCCCGTCCATAAGGACTCGGGTCATACGAAAGCCGTCCACTATGGGATCGAGTACCAGAGCACAGTGCCTCCATGACGGATACTTGTTCGATGGTGTCTTTGGTCAAAGGTGATCAGAATTTCTGACCATGGGTTGTAAGTTGGCGTTGTTGGCTCTACAGCATGGACATCTCGAAGCGCGTGTTTTCTCTCCTTCCTGGTGACGTGAGTAATGTGAATCATGTTCACGTCCTTGACTTCGGGAGGGAATTGCTTCTGGCCACCATTACCTGGCCTAGGCTGGTTACCATCCCCGTTATGAGGCTGGTTCATGCCCTGTTTCTTGGCCGCTATCTTGCCGACTTGCTTGATTACCCATCAATTCCGGTTCGAATGAGTAGCAGGCTTGTCTGGGATGCTGTTTATGGCACATGCTTTATCCAATATTTTGCCCAACATTGAAGGGTTTTCTTTATTCCCTTGAAAGAGTTTTCGCTTGTTCCCACCACGTTGGTTGCTGAATTTGGCATTTACTGCTCCATGATTGGTGTCTCTGCTATGTCCTCTACTGCGGTGCTTGTTGTTTTAATTGCGTCGGGGTTTACCATTTCCGTCGTGCACCTCAGAGGTACTTGGGTCACCATTGTGGTTATTTCAGCAAGCTAGCCAGCTGCCCTCACCTGTGCAAAATCGAGTCATCAAGTGTGTGAGGGTGGCCGTTGACCAGGGTTTTTCCTACTTGAGCTCTCTAGCGAGCCACTCATCGTGGATGTTGTGTTCGAAGGCTGCTATTGCCTCCGTGTCCGGGCAGTCTACTATTTGGTTTTTCTTGGTTAAGAACTAGTTCCATAATTTTATTGGCCGACTCCCCTGGTTCCTGCATGATGTGACCGAGGTCATCAGCATCCGAGATCAAACATAAGTCCCTTAAAAGTTAGCTCGAAAAGCATCCAGGTCTTCCCAGTTGCCAATTGAGTTCTCCAGCAGGCTATTCAGCCAATGTCGGGCTGAACCTTTGAGATTTAAGGGTAAGTATTTGATGGAGGTCATCACCTCGGGCCATGTGAATGTGCATGAGGAAGTCCTCTATCCACACGGCGGGGTCCGTGGTTCCATCGTATTGCTCAATATTGATGGGCTTAAACCCTTCCGGGAACTGGTATTGCATCGCCTCATTTGTAAAGCACATGGGGTGAGCTGCTCCTCGGACCCGAGCTATGATATGTCATACGCCAGATGTTTCTACTATCCGATCATGCATGCAATTATGCGCATTACCATACTTGGTCGAACAAGTTTGGTATCCTGCCTGTTCGGCGGGTGGGCGATCCCTACATCCATAAATAGATCAGGATGGTGCGGCTGGCATCTCGATTTCTTCCGCAAATCGTATGTTTTCCGAGGTGGAAGTGGATCCTTGCCATGATGGCGAGGTAATTCGGGAGGATTATGGTACCCTCTAGCTAGCCTGTCTTGGCCCCAGGGAGGTCGATCTCGGCCTGATTCTTATCCCAGTTGCACTCTGACAGCAGCGTGCCGGTAACCTCCCCGTCGAACTCTAGGAGCAAACTCCTTCGCAGGTAGTACTACTTATTTCCCGTGAATCTTTCCTCGAGATCTTGCTTGACACTGAGGACCTCGGTCCATTTATTGGTTAGCTTGTCATGTTCGACTCGAAGCCTTTGCTTCATGCTCTTGGCGGTGCTAATTAACCGTCGGTAGAAGGCCTTTAGAAGAGGGTCATCTAGTGGCTCCTCGGGGATATCAAATTCTTCAGGTCTGAGGCTTAAGTATTCCTTAGACTCGGTAATAGTCGTGGTTCTCAGGATCCTTTTCGTCCCTGTTGGGCACGCCCCCATTGATGGGATTGTCGCCGGCTATATCGCATGTGTTTTGGTCCTCGGCGTTGTTCGAAGTGTCGGCGTTATCAATTGCCTCATGGCTGGTGTCACTGTTTCCTGTGCCTTTATTATGGTGCCTCTAGCATCGATGTTTGCGAGGCTCCTTATCTCCTTCATCGTCTTTGGATGTGTCTACCATGTAGACATCATGGGTGGAGGTAGCCACCCAATTCCTGATGTTGTCGGTGGTTATAGGTGATGCGGTATATGGCATATCATCGACATCTTCATCCATATCAATGGCTCCTCGGAGGCATAGTCTAGCACGTAGGTTTAATCCTCGATTGTAGCGGCTACGTGGGTGGCGGGTGGGATGAAAATTTATGCGCCCTCAGATTTACATCCGATCTGGTAGTAGACCGAGGTTTGCCCGTCTGAGATAGATTTGGTACAGTATCTCATTTAGAACACAGAGGTCGGCTTCGCCCATCTCTTGATAGTAGGCGGAGCTAAGATGGAGTTGGGTTGATGTATTGCATGACGCAGCCTCGAGGCTTTCACCACGACGGCTTGATGCCTGAACCGGTGAGGTGACACTCGGATCCGAGCATGAAGTCAGATCTGGGAGACGGGTCGCATGGTGGGTGCATGGGCGATGATATCCGCGGGATTCTGTGGTCGATCTAACACCCAACCCGAGAAATCAAGCTAGCCGCCTGAATCCATAGTGTATTCCAGATTGCCAAACCGGATGGCTTGGCCTGGAGAGACATTCTCTACTTGGACGAGATGGCCAGTTGAGTCAAGGTGCAACACGATGTTGCCGAAGGCAAGAAGCTGGTCGGGGAAAAAGATATCCCCACAGCCAACATTGTCATTGATCTGAAGATTCATCATCGAGCTCTTGCGACCACACAGTGGGTCCTGTATGAGCCACCAATGTTGGTGCTAAAACCGGCATATCTCTAGTAGGGGTTCCGAAGCTTGGTGATATGAGCTAGATGATAACAGGAGAAAGTAGGGACATGATGCTTACCCAGATTCGGGCCCTCTTGAGAAGGTAAAACCCTATGTCATGCTTTTGATATATTGATTGTGATGGTGTACAAAGTACAATATGATCTACCTCAAGATTATATGAAGGAGTTCTAAGCTCCAAACCTTGCAACCATGCCTCTACAGGCTAGACCTCACGGCTTATATAGGCATCGAGGGTATCTAGGGTTTACACATCGTCAATTCAATATAGGGATAAGTATGTCAATCATTCAAATATGCCTTGAAGTGTACGCCAAGCCTTCGGAGATCTTCATCTTGATTACACCTAGGGCCAGGGCATGCATCGCCCATTCATCAGTCTTTGGTGGATCCTCGGTCCGGCCCATAACCGGCGGACCGACGTGGTAAGCACCCCCTACTCTAGGACACCAATAGGGTGGTTCTAAAATTTAGTCTCATACCTCTAGTGGAGGAGGTATGAGACATGTTTACATAGTGGGTTCTCTCCACCACACTATGCGGTGACTATGATGAGAGAACACTACACGCATACGCGCTCGCCTCGCCTGGCCTGGTCTGGCCAGGGGGGTGTGGTTGTGCGACATGTGTGTGAATGGTTCACAAGTTGACTTATTCGTAATATTACGACTTGAAAACAAAGTCGGTGTCGGAGTAAATGACCACAGGTAGCCTCATCAGCTCCCCATGATATTTCAAGACATCGGTGCCGACTGCGCCCCTCATACCTCTCAGACGGACGGCTGCTCCCTTAGGCTGGCTGGTCCAAGCGACCGGCTGCCAGAAGGCGGCAGGATACCGGAAGGCGGCAACGAGGCAGCCAACTTCCAGCAGGTGGCCCCTCGTGCCCTCAAAGTTTGCACCCACATAACTACGACAGGACGGGGCGTGGCTACAGTGCAACCTGCCACCCTAGAAACCCGGGCTGAGCGCGGCTACAGTATGAATGTACCTGGCGAACGCCCGCCATCCGGCGGGGTACTATAGCCACGCAGCCCGTGACATCACCTACTACCTATGGAGCTACGCTCCCACGACGACTTGTCGGTACGGCCCGCAGGTGGCGGGCCCTACCTGACAGCGAACCCCAAAAGGCGGCAGATCTCTAGAAGACGGCGATAGGGTGATCCGCCTCCCACCAGGTGGCTCCCTCCCCCTTCAAAGTTTGTTCACCATTAACCAGAGGAAACGGGGAATGGCTACAGTGAACGCCCACCAGGAGGCGGTACTGTAGCCATGCTTCCCCGACAAAGCATATGTCATCAGTAGCGAGGCTACAGTGCGGAGTGATCAACCGGATCCGCAAGCGGCGGGCGCGGCCTGTCGGCCGAGTACACGACAGCCGGCGGGACCCACCAGGCGGCAGGCCCCAGCAGCCGGCGGAGAAGCCGGCGTTTAGAGAGACTGGCGGCCGGGTCCCACACCCAGCCCGATTACCATTGTACCCCTGGGGGTAAGCCTATATAAACCCCCCAGGTCACCCATGCAAAGGGTTCAGAACCTTAGCATGCGCACACACATATAGAGAGGGGAAGAAAGGCTAGCCACGCTCATCTTCCTCCTCTAGCCAAACAGCTCAAGGAGCAACCTTGTAGTTACCTTGTTAAGATAGTGATCATGCGGAGACCCCGCAGAGCAGGACTAGGGGTGTTATCTCCCAGGAGAGCCCCGAACCTGGGTAAGCTTTGTCGGCTTAGGCGTTCTCGCTCACTCCCGCCTCTAGAGCCCGGCAACGTAATCTTGGCCCTCTCCCTGATAAGCCACCCCTTGGTATATGTCGCACCACAACCCCGACATTTGGTGTCCATTGTGGGGCCAGGTGCACCTCGTCCGGAAACCCGTTCCGGACGGGAACCCTTTTCCTTCCCATCGAATGCAGCCAGCCTGGCACACTGGATGGCATCTGCGTCGACACGCTGCGTGGCGCAGAAGCCGCTTGCACCGTGAGCACTCTTGCTGACCTTGTCGGCGAGATCCGTCTCTCCAATGAGCCGGCACCTGACGAGGGAGCGGCCCGCTCCGGAAGTTGCCTCGTCGACCTCCTTGGCAAGATCGACATCGCCAACGAGCCTGCCTTCAACAAAGAGTCTGTCGGCTCCACTGACCTGATGCTTGTCGACTTCGATGTGGCATCCCCCGATTCCTTCCCTGCCAACATAGTGATCATCGACGACCTGCTCCCTCCTGCGATCAGCAACGCCAGCACCAGCACCATCACGGAGGCGCTGGTCATCAGTCACGATGGAGCTTCTGGCTGGGCCAGCCAGGACCCACTAGAGGCGGCAATGCGGGACCTGTCTGCGCCCATCACGGCAGACGCTAACGTTGAGATGCTGGAGGCCTGCCGCATCACACTCGTCAAGAGCGCCAAAAAGTTGGCCGCCATGAGACGCCTCACTGAGGCCTACCAGCGCGAGATCGACCATGCCGTCTGCGGCACACCGGCTGCTGGCGAGCCCAGCCGGATGGGCACCGTTCGGCAGCGGGACGTGGCCGTCACCAGCATGTTGGGGGTGGACCGCCCCGTCTATGCCACGCCTTTGGAGAATCTGCGTGCTGCCTAGGCGGCAGCAGACGAATTGGATCACCTGGAGGGTGACGAGCGACACTGCATGACAGAACGTGTCCAACAGCTCCTCGGTGCGGCTGCCATGCAGGAAGAAGTCAGGCGCCGCATGGTGGAACCCGGCCTGCATGCCGAAAACCTCCCCCCCTCCCCGCCGAGAACATGGCACGACCTCCTGGACGCCGACAGGCGGCACCCGAGACCGAAGAGACCCAAAGCCGGCTGCTAGCCGCAGTCGGACACGCATCACCAACGAGCGCGACCAAGACGGCCGCCCTCGAGCAGTCGAGCAGCGGGGTGATCGTCTGCCTCCCCCACGCAGGGAGAGACGCGTCTCCCCACCGGCTGTTGATCACCCAACTCTTGGAGACCGGCTAGGCCGCCGTGAGGGAATCGGAGAAAAGGACGCCCGCCACCGGATCAATCGCCTGGCGCGATCCCTGACGCTTGAAGAAGAAGATGCGATCGGCCCACCTTGTCCCCCCCCCCGAATTCGTGACGAGCCCTTCCCCAAAGGGTTCTCGCTCCCTCGAGACACTCCCAAGTACAACGGCTCCGTGAAGCCGGAAGATTGGTTGGTTGACTACTCCACCGCCGTCAGCATAGCAAACGGCAACAAGCGCGTTGACGTGAAGTATGTTCCCCTCATGCTCGAGGGCATAGCCCGGACATGGTTGAACAGTCTCAATCCCTACAGTGTCAACAGCTGGGTGGACTTCACCGAAGTCTTCATCCGCAACTTCACCAGCACCTACAAGCGGCCGCCCAAGCCTCGCCAGCTCTCCCTATGCGTCCAAGGCCCCACCGAGTCCACCCGCGACTACTTGACGCGGTGGAGTGAACTGTGCAACTCTTGCGAGGGGATGCACGAGGTGCAAGCCATAGAATACTTCACTGCCAGGTGCCGAGGGGTCACCCTACTCAAGCATCGACTCCTCTGCGATGAGCCAGCTACAGTCGACGAACTGCTGATCATAGCAGACAGTATGCCACTGCCGACTCCTCCATGAATTCAGAGCTCCGAGTGGACGCGTCTGGGAAAGTGCTCCCTTCGGCTCCTCAGGCGCCGGCTGGTGATAACAGTCGGCGACAGCAGCAGAACGACAACAAGCGCAACACCCCGCAGCTGGCTTCCATAGCCGACAAGTGGCAACAGTTGAAGATCAACAGCCAGAGGGTCAGCCCTGCCCCAAGCATCAGAAGGGCAGCAAGCCTGCTTGGTTGCCCGCTTTCTCCTATGAGCAAACCCTCGATGCTGCCTGCAAGTTCCACAGTGGCGCGAAACCATCCAACCACGCCACCCGGAAATGCCATTGGCTCACCCGAATCGCCAAGGGCGAAGGACTGCCGCCTCCGCTTGCTGGCCAGCCAGCTCCGCCTCCTCTGTAGCCGGCGGTCCGCCCGGTTACCGCCATCCAAGGAGTTCCCCAAAGAACACGAAGTCTGCGTCGTCTTTACCAGCGTGGCTGATGACAACCATAGTCGGCATCAACAGCACCATGAGGTGAATGTTGTCACTTCAGAAGCCCCAGAATTCATGCACTGGTCCGAGAAGCCCATCAGTTGGAGCCATGATGATCACCCGGAGGTGATGCCTTCTCCGGGTTCCTCTGCCTTGGTGTTGGATGCCACCTTTTCAACAGACAGGCGAGCTACTCGTTTCTCCCAAGTCCTGATAGATGGCAGTAGCAGCATCAACATCCTCTACCGTGACACCATGGAGAAACTGCACATCAAAGAAAGACAACTCCAGCCCAGTCGGATTTTTTTCCATGGAATCGTGCCTGGCCTTTCCTGCTCACCAAACGGCAAGATTAAGATAGATGTCCTCTTCAGGGACAAAGATCACTTCTATCGAGAGCCAGTTTGGTTTGGGGTAGTTGACCTAGAGAGCCCTTACCACGTGCTCCTAGGGCGGCCTGCTCTAGCCAAATTCATGGCGATGCCACACTATGTCTACCTCAAGATGAAGATGTCGGGTTCCAAGGGCATTATCACCATAGCCGGCGACTACAAGAAGTCGGCTGCCTGTGCTACAGCTAGCAGCCAGCTGGCCGAGTCCCTCGTGATTACTGTCGAGAGGAAGCTCCTTGACCGGGTTGTGGCCATGGCCAGCAAGCAGCCGGACCTGTCACCAGACCCCAAGGAGTCGGAAGCATCGGGTTCTTTCCAGCCAGCCAAAGAAACAAAGAAGATCCCCTTGGACCCCGACCACCCGGAGAGGCACGCTATCGTGGGGACCAACCTCGATAGCAAATAGGAAAGCGAGCTCGTCGATTTCCTCCGTGAGAATTGGGACATCTTTGCATGGTCTCCCAAGGACATGTCGGGTGTTTCGACGGATTTCGCCGAGCACAAGCTACATGTCAGATCAGATGCAAAACCAGTTAAGCAGCCCCTCCGCCATCTGTCAGAAGAAAAAATAAGAATTGTTGGTGAAGAGATAGACCGACTCCTAGCGGTCGGCTTCATTATGGAAGTGTTCTTTCCAGAATGGCTTGCCAACCCAGTCCTTGTACTAAACAAGAATAACAAGTGGCGCATGTGTATTGACTACACCAGCCTCAACAAAGCCTGCCCCAAAGATCCATTCGCTCTGCCCCGGATTGATCAAGTGATAGACTCCACAGCCGGATGCGAGCTACTGTCTTTCCTTGATGCCTACTCCGGCTACCATCAGATCAAGCTGAACCCGGCCGACCGGCTGAAGTCGTCCTTCGTCACACCATTTGGAGCCTTCTGCTACCTGACCATGACATTCATCCTGAGAAATGCTGGTGCCACTTTTCAGCGTTGCATGCATAAGTGCCTCCTCAAGAAACTCGGCAGAAATGCCCACGTCTACGTAGACGATATTGTGGTGAAGACGGAGAAGCGTGGTACCCTCTTGGAAGATCTCAAGGAGACTTTTGACAATCTGTGTCGTTTTTAAATCAAGCTCAACCCAGAAAAGTGTGTCTTCGGAGTCCTAGTCGGCCAGCTCCTTGGCTTCCTTGTCTTAGAACGCGGCATCGAGTGCAACCCTGTGAAGATCAAGGCCATTGAGCGGATGGAGAGACCCACCTGACTGCAAGATGTCCAGAAGTTCACCGGCTGCTTGGCGTCCATCAGTCGCTTCATCAGTCGGCTGGGTGAGAAGGCATCACCTCCGGGTGATCAAGATAGATGTACCAGTTAATGAAGAAAACCACGCTCTTCGAGTGGAATGATAAGGCGGACAAGGCCTTCCTCCAACTCAAGAAAATGCTGACTACGCCACTTGTGTTAGCGGCTCCGGCTGCTAAGGAGCCCATGTTCCTCTATATCACCGCCACCAGCCGGGTGGTCAGCACTATCATTGTGGTGGAGCATCCAGAAGACGGCAAAGCACAGCTGGTTCAGAGGCATGTGTACTACTTGAGTGAGGTGTTGTCAGCCTCAAAGCAGAACTACCCCCACTACTAGAAGATGTGCTACGGCGTGGTACTTCACTGCCAAGAAGCTCAGGCCATATTTCCAAGAGCACTCCATCACGGTCGTCTGCACTGCTCCACTGTCCGAGATCATAGGCAACAGAGATGCATTAGGCTGGGTGGCCAAATGGGCCATCGAGTTAGCCCCCTACACCATCTTCTATCAGCCACACACCGCCATCAAGTCCCAAGCACTGGCCGACTTCCTTATCGACTGGGCCGAGACCCAGTACCTGCCGCCAACTCCGGACTCCACTCATTGGCGGATGCACTTTGATGGCTCAAAGATGCGAACCAGTTTGGGAGCTGGCATTTTCCTCACTTCTCCCAAAGGTGACAAGCTCAGATACACGCTGCAAATGCACTTTGCCGCCTCCAACAATGTGCCCGAGTACGAGGCGCTCATACATGGACTCCGCCTGGCCAAGGAAATTGGCATCAACCGGATTCTGTGCTACGGTTGTCGGTGTCAAAACTGGCAGATCTCGGGTAGGGGGTCCCAAACTGTGTGTCTAAGGATTGAGGGTAACAGGAGGCAGGGGACACGATGTTTATCCAGGTTTGGGCCCTCTCTATGGAGGTAAAACCATACGTCCTACTTGATTGACTTTGATGAGTATAGGAGTTACAAGAGTTGATCTACCACGAGATCGTAATGGCTAAACCCTAGATGTCTAGCATGTATGATTATGATTGCCTCTACGGACTAAACCCTCCGGTTTATATAGGCACCGGAGGGGGCTAGGGTTGTATAGAATCGGTTTACAGAGAAAGGAATATTCATATCTGCACGCCAAGCTTGCCTTCCACGCAAAGGAGAGTCCCATCCAAACACGGGGAAAGTCTTCTATCTTGTATCTTCGAGGCCCCTTAGTCCGGCCCATGTTGCATAGCCCGGACGCCTGAGGACCCCATAATCCAGGATTCCCTCAGTAGCCCCTGAACCAGTCTTCAATGATGACGTGTCCGGCATGCAAATTTTCTTCGGCATTGCAAGGCGGGTTCCTTCTCCGCAAATCTCCAAGCATCTGAACCAAAGGACTGTATTCGGATTTACATCTTTGGTCTTTGGCCTTCGGCTTTACATTAAATGTTATATCCTTCGGCTTCTGCACCATCGTCACTCCAGCTCCCACGTGTCAGACGAATACGAAGGGTCCAAGCATTTTTACACATAACACCCAGGCCGTGTAGGGAAGGCGTCTATTTAAGGAGATTGAATCTCAGATGTCATTCCACACCAGGCGGAAAATCCTTAGAGCTTGCCACAAGAAACCACACAAACATGGCCAGCGCTCCCAGTTCTTGTTCCCCCCCCCACGGTCCGCAAAAAGGCGATTGGGAGAGTTGTTCTGTATCCCACGCCCAGCTGACCAAGCTCCAGATGCAGGGATATCTCCCCCCTGCGGATCTAGTCCCCGTTCGGGCGGGATTAACCTCTTAGCCTTGGCAGGAAATTTCCCTAATCCTTCAGAAGGGGAGCGAGGGTGCTTCATTTCCTTTTTATTAAGAGGCGTTGGATTTCCAATCCATCCTTTCCTCCGAGGTCTCCTGGAGTATTATGGCCTCCAACTGCACAACCTCACGCCAGGCTCCATTTTGCACATCGCGGGCTTCGTCGCTCTTTGCGAGCTGTTCCTAGGCTGTGAGGCCCATTTTGAATTATGGAGGAAGCTTTTCTACCTCGTCCCTTGCTCCCAAAGGGGATCCATATTCGAGGTGGGCGGCGCCGAAGTGTGGTGTATAGCCAGGACGGGATACATATCTGGCACTCCAAAGAAAGCACCCGAAGAGTGGCCCTCAGAGTGGTTTTATATTGAAGATGTCGTTCTATCTGACCCAATCCGACGAGGCCTACATGCATTTTCCAATGCTCCGTTAAAGAAGCGCAACAGCTGGCGCCCCCGAAGCCTCGAGGAGGAAGACAGTGCGGAGGTTCAAAGGCTAATGGACAAGATAAAGACACTCACCCAATCCAGACTGTCCATTATTGAGGTAATGGCGATTTCAATAACGCGGGGCATTCAGCCACTCCAATCTAGAGGACTCCCCATGTGGCATTACAACGGAGAAGATGACGCATCATGATGCGGACGTAAGGGTCCGAACAACTTCGCCGCCTTGGCCGCCATGCAGGCTGATCTTTTTAAGGGGGTGAAAGAGGAATTCACTCGCCTTAAGTGCCTAGATGGCTTTTCCATGTACAACCCTCCCAGCTGGGTAAGCCTTTGCTGGAAATATGCCCTAGAGGCAATAATAAAATGGTTATTATTATATTTCCTTGTTCATGATAATTGTCTATTGTTCATGCTATAATTGTATTAACCGGAAACCGTAATACATGTGTGAATACATAGATCGTAATATGTCCCTAGTAAGCCTCTAGCTGACTAGCTCGTTGATCAATAGATGGTCATGGTTTCCTGACCATGGACATTGGATGTCATTGGTAACGGGATCACATCATTGGGAGAATGATGTGATGGACAAGACCCAATCTTAAGCGTAGCACAAGATCGTGTAGTTCGTTTGCTAAAGCTTTTCTAATGTCAAGTATCATTTCCTTAGACAATGAGATTGTGCAACTCCCAGATACCATAGGAATGCTTTGGGTGTACCAAACGTCACAACATAACTGGGTGGCTATAAAGGTGCATTATAGGTATCTCCGAAAGTGTCTATTGGGTTGGCACGAATCGAGACTGAGATTTCTCACTCCGTATGATGGAGAGGTATCTCTGGGCCCACTTGCTAATGCATCATCATAATGAGCTCAATGTGACTAAGGAGTTGGTCACGGGATCATGCATTACGGAACGAGTAAAGAGACTTGCCGGTAACGAGATTGAACGAGGTATGGGGATACCAAAGACCGAATCTTGGGCAAGTAACATACTGATAGACAAAGGGAATTGTATACGGGATTGATTGAATCCCCGACATCGTGGTTCATCCGATGAGATCATCGTGGAACATGTGGGAGCCAAAATGGGTATCCAGATCTCGCTATTGGTTATTGGCCGGAGAGATGTCTCGGTCATGTCTGCATGGTTCCCGAACCCGTAGGGTCTACACACTTAAGGTTCAGTGACGCTAGAGTTGTTATGGGAAATAGTATGTGGTTACCGAAGGTTGTTCGGAGTCCCGGATGAGATCCCGGACGTGACGAGGAGTTCTGAAATGGTCCGGAGGTGAAGATCGATATATTGGACGAAGGGTATTGGAGTCTGGAATTGTTTCGGGGTACCGGGTGACGACCAGCGTGTCCGAAAGGGGTTTCGGAGGCCCCCGCAAGCGTTGGGGGGCCTTATGGGCCAAGGGGAGGGGGCACATCAGCCCACTAATGGGCTGAGCGCCCCTCCCACCCCATCTCACGTAACTTGGAGAGGTGGGGCCGCCTCCCCTAGGGCAACCACCCCTCCCGGCTTGGGGGGGCAAGTTTCCTAGCGGCGGGGGCGCCCAAACCCATCTAGGGTTTCCCCTGTGGCCGCCGCCCCTCCCCTAGGGAACCCTAGGGCGCCTCCTCCACCCCCTTCCCCCTATATATAGTGAGGGAGAGAGAGGGAAGCCACACCCTTCCCCTGGCACGGCCCCTCCCCCTCTCCTACACCTCATCCTCCTCTGTAGCGCTTGGCGAAGCCCTGCCGGAGAACCACGACCTCCATCACCACCATGTCGTCGTGTTGTCGGAGTTCTCCCTCAACTTCTCCTCTCTCCTTGCTGGATCAAGAAGGAGGAGGCGTTCCCAGGCTATACGTGTGTCGAACGCGGAGGCGCCATTGTTCGACGCTTAGATCGGAATCGACCGCGATCTGAACTGTTGCGTGTACGACTCCACTAACCGCGTTCTTGTAACGCTTCCGCTTAGCGATCTTCAAGGGTATGAAGATGCACTCTCTCTGTATCTCTCTCTCTCTCGTTGCTAGTATCTCCTAGATTGATCTTGGTGACACGTAGGAAAATTTTGAATTATTGCTACGTTCCCCAACAGTGGCATCATGAGCTAGGTCTATGCGTAGATTCTATTGCACGAGTAGAACACAAAGTAGTTGTGGGCGATGATTTGTTCAATTTGCTTACCATTACTAGTCTTATCTTGATCCAGTGGGATTGTGGGATGAAGCTGCCCAGACCAACCTTACACGTACACTTACGTGAGACTGGTTCCACCGACTGACATGCACTTGATGCATAAGGTGGCTAGCGGGTGTCTGTCTCTCCCACTTTAGTCGGATCGGATTCGATGAAAAGGGTCCTTATGAAGGGTAAATAGCAATTGGCATATCACCGTTGTGGTTTTGCGTAGGTAAGAAATGTTCTTGCTAGAAACCCATAGCAGCCACGTAAAAATTGCAACAACAATTAGAGGACGTCTAACTTGTTTTTGCAGGGTTTGCTATGTGATGTGATATGGCCAAAAGGATGTGATGAATGATATATGTGATATATGAGATTGATCATGTTCTTGTAATAGGAATCACGACTTGCATGTCGATGAGTATGACAACCGGCAGGAGCCATAGGAGTTGTCTTAATTTATTTATGACATGCGTGTCAATGAAAACGCCATGTAATTACTTTGCTTTATTGCTAACCGTTAGCCATAGTAGTAGAAGTAATAGTTGGCGAGGCAACTTCATGAAGACATGATGATGGAGATCATGGTGTCATGCCGGTGACGATGGTGTTCATGCCGCGCCTTGAAGATGGAGATCAAAGGCGCAAGATGATATTGGCCATATCATGTCACTTTATGATTTGCATGTGATGTTTGTCATGTTTACGTCTTATTTGCTTAGAACAACGGTAGCATAAATAAGATGATCCCTCACTAAAATTTCAAGAAAGTGTTACCCCTAACTGTGCACCGTTGCGAAGGTTCGTTGTTTCGAAGCACCACGTGATGATCGGGTGTGATAGATTCTAACGTTCGAATACAACGGGTGTAATCCAGATTTACACATGCAAAACACTTTGGTTGACTTGACGAGCCTAGCATGTACAGACATGGCCTCGGAACACGAGAGACCGAAAGGTCGAACATGAGTCATATAGTAGATACAATCAACATGGAGATGTTCACCATTGATGACTAGTCCATCTCACGTGATGATCGGACATGACCTAGTCGATTGGGATCATGTATCACTTAGATGACTAGAGGGATGTCTATCTGAGTGGGAGTTCATTGAATAATTTGATTAGATGAAGTTAATTGGCATGAACATAGTCTAACTTGTCTTTGCAAATTACGTTGTGGATTAATAGCTCGCGCTTTAGCTCTTTGTTTTAATACGTTCCTAGAGAAAGACTAAGTTGAAAGATATTGTAAGCAATTGTGCGAACTAGGGCCGTAGTCTGAGGATTGTCCTCACTGCTACACAGAAGGCTTCTGTCCTTGATGCACCGCTCGGTGTGCCAACCCCTCTAGCATCATCTATGGATGTTGTGAACATCTGGTAGACACGTTCTGATGACTACTTGATAGTTTAGTGCGCCATGCTTTACGTCTTAGAGTCGGGGCTCCAAAAGCGTTTTGAATGCCATAGAACATATGATATGTTCGAAGAGCTGAAATTGGTATTTCAGGCTCATGCCCGTGTTGAGAGGTTGAGACCTCTGACAAGACCTTTGCCTACAAGATGGAGGAGAATAGCCCGGCCAGTGAGCATGTGCTCGGCATGTCTGGGTACTTCAATCACTTAAATCAAGTGGGAGTTAATCTTCCAGATAAGAGAGTGATTGACAAAAGTTCTCTAGTCGCTATCACCAAGCTACTGGAGTTTCGCAATAAACTATAACATGCAAGGGAAGATAATCCCGGAGCTGTTCGTCGTGCTTAAGGCTGTAAAGGTAGAAATCAAGAAGGAGCATCAAGTGTTGATGGTTAACAAGAGCACTGGTTTCAAAGAAGGGCAAGAAGGGAAACTTCTTGAATGGCAAGCCAGTTGCCGCTCCAGTGAAGAAACCCAAGAACCCAAACCCGAGACAAAGTGCTTCTATTAGGGGAACGGTCATTGGTAGCGGAACTGCCTCAAATACTTGGTAGATAAGAAGGTTGTCAACTTCAACAAAAGTATATTTGATATATGTGTGTTATTGATGTGTACCTTACTAGTACTCCTAGTAGCACCTGGGTATTAGATACCAGTTCAGTTGCTAATATTGGTAACTCGAAACAAAAGCTACGGAATTAACGGGGACTAGCTAAGGGCGAGGTGACGATGTGTGTTGGAAGTGTTTCCAAGGTTGATGTGATCACCATCGCACGCTCCCTCTACCTTCGGGGTTAGTGTTGAACCTAGATAAATATTGTTTACATTGGTGTCTGCGCAGAGCATGAAAATGATTAGATCATGTTTATTGCAATACGGTTATTCATTTAAGTCAAAGAATAATGGTTATTCTATTTACATGAATAATACCTTCTATGGTCATGCACCCAATGTGAATGGTTTATTGAATCCCGGTCGTAGTTATACACATGTTCATAACATTGATGCCAAAAGATGTAGAGTTGATAATGATAGTACCACTTTCATGTGGCACTGCCGCTTAGGTCATATTGGTGTAAAGCGCATGAAAGAACCTCCATGCTAATGGACTTTTGAAGTCACTTGATTTTGAATCACTTGACACATGCAAACCATGCCTCTTTGGCAAGATGACTAAAACCCCGTTCTTTGGAACAATGGAACGGGCAAGTGACTTGTTGGAAATCATACACGCTGATGTGTGCGGTCCTATGAGTGTCGACGCGCCCGGTGGATATCGTTATTTTCGCACCTTCACTGGTGAATTGAATAAATATGGGTATATTTACTTAATGAAGCATAAGTCTGAAATGCTTGAAAAGTTCAAGCAATTTCAGAGTTAAGTTGAGAATCATCGTAACAAGAAGATCAAGTTCCTTCAATCTGATCAAAGGGAAAGTATCTGAGTTATGAGTTTGGCAATCACTAAAGACAAGGTGGAATCGTTTCATAGTTGACGCCGCCTGGAACACCATAGCATGATGGTGTGTTCGAATGTCATAATCGAACCTTATTGGATATGGTGTATGATGTCTCTTACCAATCTACCACTGTTTTGGGGGTTATGCATTAAAGACAATTGCATTCACTTTAAATAGGTCACCATCTAAGTCCGTGGAGATGACACCGTATGAACTATGGTTTGGCAAGAAACCAAAGATGTTGTTTATTAAGGTTTGGGGCTACGATGCTTATGTCGATAGGCTTCGGTCGGAAAAGCTCGAACCCAAAGCGGAAAATTGTATCTTCATAGAATACCCAAACAAGACGATTGGGTATACCTTCTATCTCAGATCTGAGGGCAAAGTGTTTGTCGCTAAGAACAAGTCCTTTCTCGAGAAAGAGTTTCTCTCGAAAGAATTGAGTGGGAGGAAGATAGAACTTGATGAGTTTGTTGAACCTTCACTTCAACCAGAGAGTAGCGCATCACAGAAAGATGTTTCTGTGGCAACTACGTCAGTTGAAGAGAAAGCTAATGATGATGATCATGAAGCTTCATATCAAATTACTATCGAACCTCGTAGGTCGACAAGGGTGTGTACAACTTCTTAGTGGTAACCCTGTCTTAAAGGTCATGTTGTTGGACAACGATGAACCTATGAGCTATGAAGAAGTGATGGTGGGCCCGGATTCCAACAAATGGCTAGAAGCCATGAAATCCGAGATAGGATCCATGTATGAGAACAAAGTATGGACTTTGGTGGACTTGCCCGATGAACGGCAAGCCATTGAGAATAAATGGATCGTTAAGAAGAAGACATATGTTGATGGCAATGTCACCATTTGTGAAGCTCGACTTGTCTCAAAGAAGTTTCCGACAAGTTCAAGGTGTTGACTATGATGACACTCTCTCAATCATAGCGATGCTAAAGTCTGTTAGAACTATGTTAGCAGTTGCTGCATTTTCATTTACGAAATCAGGCAGATGGATGTCAAAACAAAGTTTCTTTGACGGTTTCCGTGAAGAAAGGTTGTATGTAATGCAACCAAAAGGTTTTTGTCAATCCTAAAGATGCTAAAAGGTATGCAAACTCCAGTGATCCTTCTATGGACTGGAGCAAGCATCTTGGAGTTGGAACATACGCTTTGATGAGGCGATTAAAGCATTTGGGTTTATACAAAGTTTGCAAGAAACTTGTATTTGCAAGAAAGTGAGTGGGAGCACTACGACATTTCTGATAGGTATATATGGATGACATATTGTTGATCGGAAATGATGTAGAATTTCTAGAAAGCATAAAGGGTTGTTTGAATGGATTTTTTCAAAATAAGACCTGTGTAAAACTACTTACATGTTGGGTATCAAGATTTATAGAGATAGATCAAGACACCTGATAAGACTTCCACAGAGCACATACCTTGACATGATCTTGAAGGAGTTCAAGATGGATCAGTCAAAGAAGGAGTTCTTGCCTGAGTTGTGAGGTGTGAAGTTAAGACTTAAAGCTCGACCACGGCAGAAGAAAGAGAAAGGACGAAAGTCGTCCCCTATGCCTTAGCCATAGGCTCTATACGATATTCCATGTTGTGTACCGTGATGTGCCTTGCCACGTGTTTGGCAAGGGGGTACAAGAGTGATCCAGGAGTGGATCATTGGACAGTGGTCAAAATTGTCCTTAGGAATAAGGAAATGTTTCTCGGTTATGGAGGTGATAAAGAGTTCGGCGTAAAGGGTTACGTCGATGCAAGCTTTAACACCTATCCGGATGACTCTGGGTAGCAAACCGGATACGTATAGTGGAGCAACCATTTGGAATAGCTCCAAGTGGAGCATAGTAGCAACATCTACAATATGAAATCGAGATTTGCGAAGAACACACGGATCTGAATGTTGCAGACCCGTTGACTAAAACCTCTCTCATAAGCATAACATGATCAAACCCTAGAACTCATTGAGTGTTAATCACATGGTGATGTGAACTGGATTATTGACTCTAGTAAACTCTTGGGTATTAATCACATGGCAATGTGAGCTAGATTATTGCCTCTAGTAAACTCTTCGGGTGTTAGTCACATGGCGATGTGAACTATGAGTGTTAATCACATAACGACGTGAACTAGATTATTGACTCTAGTGCAAGTGGGAGACTGTTAGAAATATGTCCTAGAGGCAATAATAAAATGGTTATTATTATATTTCCTTGTTCATGATAATTGTCTATTGTTCATGCTATAATTGTATTAACTGGAAACCGTAATACATGTGTGAATACATAGATCGTAATATGTCCCTAGTAAGCCTCTAGTTACTAGCTCGTTGATCAATAGATGGTCATTGTTTCCTGACCATGGACATTGGATGTCATTGGTAACGGGATCACATCATTGGGAGAATGATGTGATGGACAAGACCCAATCTTAAGTGTAGCACAAGATTGTGTAGTTCGTTTGCTAAAGCTTTTATAATGTCAAGTATCATTTCCTTAGACCATGAGATTGTGCAACTCCCAGATACCATAGGAATGCTTTGGGTGTACCAAACGTCACAACGTAACTGGGTGGCTATAAAGGTGCATTACAGGTATCTCCGAAAGTGTCTGTTGGGTTGGCACGAATTGAGACTGGGATTTGTCACTCCGTATGACGGAGAGGTATCTCTAGGCCCACTCGGTAATGCATCATCATAATGAGCTCAATGTGACTAAGGAGTTGGTCATGGGATCATGCATTACGGAACGAGTAAAGAGACTTGCCGGTAACGAGATTGAACGAGGTATGGGGATACCGACGACTGAATTTCAGGCAAGTAACATACCGATAGACAAAGGGAATTGTATACGGGATTGATTGAATCCCCAACATCGTGGTTCATCCGATGAGATCATCGTGGAACATGTGGGAGCCAATATGGGTATCCAGATCCTGCTATTGGTTATTGGTCGGAGAGATGTCTCGGTCATGTCTGCATGGTTCCCGAACCCATAGGGTCTACACACTTAAGGTTCGGTGATGCTAGAGTTGTTATGGGAAATAGTATGTGGTTACCGAAGGTTGTTCGGAGTCCCGAATAAGATCCCGGACGTGACGAGGAGTTCCAGAATGGTCCGGAGGTGAAGATCGATATATTGGACGAAGGGTATTGGAGTCCGGAATTGTTCCGGGGGTACCGGGTGACGACCAGCGTGTCCGAAAGGGGTTTCGGAGGCCCCGGCAAGCGTTGGGGGGCCTTATGGGCCAAGGGGAGGGGGCACTTCAGCCCACTAAGGCCTCATTTGGTTGTTGGGGAGGAGAAAACTAGGGCAATAAACCACTAGGGAGGCATTTCCCTATGCATATGGGATCCCCCCACCACGCGGGGCATGTTCCCTTCTATCTGAGGTGTCCAAATGAGAACAAGGGGAGAGAAGGGAATCCCTCGCTGACAGAGAAGCTCGGAGGTGGAAGACTGATTCTTGGTCAGTCTCGCTCGAGCCGTGCTTTCTCTCCCCGACCCCTGGGGGTGTGGAACATTTCGCCGGGGAAAGGGCGCGGGTCGGGCAGGGATCCCTCCCCTAGGAGTGCGACCAAATAACGCGATCGATTTCCTCGGCTTGATCTGGCCCATGCTTTTCTCGCCCAGGGAAAGCGCAAGGTTCCCGCTGGGATCCCATGCAACCAAAGGAGGCCTAAGGGGCTGAGCGCCCCTCCCACCCCATCTCACGTAACTTGGAGAGGTGGGGGCGCCTCCCCTAGGGCAGCCACCCCTCCCGGCTTGGGGGGCAAGTTTCCTAGGGGTGGGGACGCCCAAACCCATCTAGGGTTTCCCCTGTGGCCGCCGCCCCTCCCCTAGGGAACCCTAGGGCGCCTCCTCCACCCCCTTCCCCCTATATATAGTGAGGGAGAGAGAGGGAAGCCACACCCTTCCCCTGCCGTAGCCCCTCCCCCTCTCCTACACCTCATCCTCCTCTATAGCGCTTGGCGAAGCCCTGCCGGAGAACCACGAGCTCCATCACCACCACGTCGTCGTGCTGTCGGAGTTCTCCCTCAACTTCTCCTCTCCCCTTGCTGGATCAAGAAGGAGGAGACGTTCCCGGGTTGTACGTGTGTTGAACGCGGAGGCGCCGTTGTTCGGCGCTTAGATCGGAATCGACCGCGATCTGAATCACTGCGTGTATGACTCCACCAACCGTGTTCTTGTAACGCTTCCGATTAGCGATCTTCAAGGGTATTAAGATGCACTCTCTCTCTCTCTCTCGTTGCTAGTATCTCCTAGATTGATCTTGGTGACACATAGGAAAATTTTGAATTATTGCTACGTTCCTCAACAGCCTTCGCTCAGTAATTTTATTTAATACTCCTCCTGAGTCGTACCCAGCTGAACTTAACCCCGCCATTTTTTCACAGGAATGGAGGAAAGTTGTCACAGAGATCTATAGCCCCGCCCCGCAGCCGGAGGACCATAATCGGGACCTGGATCCTGGTTTCGAAGAGGATCCGGATATATCCGTAGAGCTCAAGGAGGGGGTTTTCTATCAAGCGAGTTATGATGGCATGGAAGTGGCCATTATAGCCGATTACCCCGGCCTTCTCTCTTCCTCCCACGTAAGTACCCTGAAGATATCTCCTCAAAAAGAGTTTTCTCACTGTGCTTCACCCACTGCATTGTCTTGTGTTTTAAAGGGGCGGCGCTCGTCTCGCCACTCCGCACCAGAGGTATCCCTTAAAAGGGGGGAGCCCGTGCGAGGTGGATCTTTGAAGAGAAAGGCGGATGATGACACTATCCAGCCTTCGTCGAAGAGGTATGGTTTTTAATGTGCCCCATGGCAATCATACAGAATTGTGACGTTCCTTACTGCACCATATTTTAGGAAGAGTGTTCACCGGACTGTATCCGGAGACGTCGCCGGACATACGTCCACTAATCCGACCCTGGACCCTGCCTCCAGGGCTAGAGCTGATGCGGGTGCAATACCGGATTGTCCTCTCTCCGAAGATTCGGATAATGTGTTCGTCACCAACTCCGAAGTGGAGAGTGCAATGAACCATCGGGGCCGGAGGGCCGCTATGCGTGACCCCAACTTTACGGAAGAGGCATGCAATGCCTTCAGCTCGGCGGATGCATACATCCGAGCTGCTTGGGATGGGCTTGCTGGGGCCACTTGCCAGCTTTCAAAGGAGATGCGGGTAAGATCGTACTGCATAGATTTAATAATCATGTACCAGTAGCCCCCAAGACTTGAAATAGTTGAAGCAACTGATTTTAAGGATCGTTTGTGTAACCAGTACTCACGGAGAAGAACAACATGCTGTCTCAGGAGCTGGAAAATTGTCGGACCCAGTTAACTACTATTACCGCTGAACTGGAGAAGTCCAAGGAGGCACCGACTGGTAATGTCCCCTCCTACCCGGAAAATATGATCATGTGGTAGTAATGTTGTTTTTTCCAAATAAACATCATTGTGTTTACGAAGGCAGGATCGTCAGGTCAGCTGGAAGAGAGATTGAAGGCCGCGCAAGTGGCTAAAGAACATGCTGAAAGGCAAGAGGCCGCTGGTCAACGTGTACTCACACGGACCAGGAATGAAAAGAACAAGCTGCAGGATGCCAACACCCAGCTAGGCGAAGAGCTGAAAGACGTGCGAGCCCAACTGGCAGACGCCTTGAAGGAGAATCGGAAGCTGAGAGGCAGCATATTCAGTATGCTTTTATTGACAAACTTGTCTCCAGCCAAATTTGTAAAATGATTGTCATGGCAGACTTTCTGCTTCGACCTCCGAAAACCTTAGGTTTGGAGTGTTTCCGAATACTATACTGCAGGTAAACACCAAAGTATGTTCGGAAACCAGGCAGTCCAGTCATAGTTGCTTAAACAGACAAGTTGTATTCAGGAAGTTATGTTATATTACAACTGATTTGTAAGAAACATCTTCCAGAGAGAATAGTTCCGTTAAGGGTTCCTTTCCCTAGGCCAGCATGCAGGTTTTTTTGTGCATACCGAAGTTGTGATGCTAAAATCACAGTACATGTTATAGTTTGGGGGAATTGTATTGCAACGGGGGGCAGTTTGTCTTTTGCTCGCCGACCAATTATTCCCTTAAGAATGCTAGATTTAGGCTTCACCCATCTGAGGTACACGTCCGGATAACCCGGCTGTAACAATCGCAGAGGTGCTCCCTTTATGCCCTAGCCAAACAAGCAGGAACATAGGGCATAAGCACAGGAGCCAAGCAACCTAGCTTGGCAAAAACTTAAGTCATAAAGGTGCATATAATGGTGAAGAAAAGACGTATATGAGTAGACAACAAATATATACTGTGAGCTTTATGCTTGAAAAATAATAAGCTTCTTGTGAGAAGAAGCCCCCAGGTATTGTGTGGTATATACATTTAAGGATGTATACCCCTCAGGTGTGCGGTTGATCCGAACACGAGCCGAAAGTCGTATAAAAACGAAAAGAAGAAAAAGGAAAGAAAAGAAAGGGGGAACGAATAGTGAGTTCAGACTTAGGCGTAGAATCTTCAGAGTCTGGCAGCGTTCCATGGGTTCGGCTCTAAGAGATTGTCCGATGCATTACGAAGGCGATAGGCTCCTCCAGTGAGAACTTCATCTATAATGAAGGGACCCTCCCATTTGAGCTTGAGCTTGTCCTTTTTCTTCTCTAGTAGGCGTAGAACGAGTACCGGCATTGTAAGTCTTGGCTCGCACTTCTCTGCTTTGGTATCTTCGAGCTTGTTGTTGGTAGAATGTTGAGCGAGCTTTTGCAACATTGCGCTCCTCCTCCAGGCCACCTAAGTCATCTTGTCGATCGATCTCGGCTTCTTTCTCCTCGTACATGCAGACTCGAGGTGAGTCGTGGATAATATCACAGGGCAGGACGGCCTTTGTGCCGTACACCATGAAGAACGGTGTGTATCCGGTCGTGTGATTGGGCATGGTCCGCAGCCCCCATAATACGGAGTCAGGCTCCTCAACCCAGTGTTTATCTGACTCCTGTAAGGATCGCACTAGTCTGGGTTTAATGTCGCTCATTATCAGGCCATTAGCCCGTTCGACTTGACTGTTTGTTTGAGGGTGATAGACGGAGGCATAATGGAGCTTGATGCCTAGATAGCGCACCAGGTTTTTGCTTCATCGGCTGTGAAGTTGGAGCCGTTATCAGTGATGATGCTGTGTGGGACACCATAACGGTGTAAGACTCCTGATATAAAATCTATCACTGGTCCGGCTTCAGCCGTTTTAACTGGCTTGGCCTCTATCCACTTGGTGAATTTATCCACCATGACCAACAGATATTTTTTCTTATGGCTTCCCCCTTTAAGGGGGTCCGACCATGTCAAGCCACAGACCGCAAAGGGCCAAGTAATGGGGACCGTTTGTAGGGCGGTAGCCGGCATATGGCTTTGATTGGTGAATGTAGCGATCCGACCTCAAACGGTCGAATCTCTGTGCTTCAGTGTCATCCCTGGATCGGTAATGCTGACACACACAGTAGTTCAAAGGATTTATAACAGAGTAGCAATCACACACTTATTACGTCGAATGTCTCAAAAGAGAACTCTTACAATAAATATGGCTTAAGGCCATCTAATTACGATAACAGCGGAAGGCTTGGAAGATAAAGTGAGTCCATCAACTCCAACGGCATAGCTGAGTGCACGACAACGACCTAGCGCACCTTACTCTTCGTCTGAAAAGTCTGCAACATGATATGTTGCAGCCTGAAACAGGTCAGCACATGGAATGTAGCGACCCGACCTCAATCGGTCAAGCCTCTGTGTATCCGTGCCATCCCTGGATCGGTATGCTGGCACACACAGTACATCAATGTATATATCCAAGTGCAATCACATGTATAAATAACGTAAAACTGATATATACCTCATAAGTCTCAGCGAAAACAAACATAAGGGTGTGGAGTCCATCAACGCCAACGGCAAGTTGAGTGTAGACCGTAACCCTACAACGTAACTCTTACTCGTCGTAGAAAATTCCTGCAACATAAGACGCTGCAGCCCTGTAGGTCAGTACATTGAATGTACTGGCAAGTCACATCATAAGAATAATGAACCTATTGTACATGCAATTTGGCTAGTGGAAAGCTCTAAGTTTAGTTTTTTTTGCATAAAGCTAGTTTTTCCCTAGAATAAAAGATATTATTCTACCACTATAGTATAGCATAGGATGAGTTGGTAAACCCAACTTAATCCATTCCCAAAGTTTCATTTAAAACCCAACTGTTTAATTAAGAGTGATGATATCTCCCAGCATTTCCACTGCTAGATGCTCAAGTTGTCTGTAACCGGGGACACGGCTAATCGATTAGGTTTTAACACTCTGCAGAGGTTTGCGCACTTTTCCCCACAAGACTCGATCGCCTCCCTTGAAGTTCTCACACTGCCTGGCGTTTGAGAACAGGATGACCGAGACATAGTCTTTCGAAAATGTTCCCCCCTTAACCCACGGATAGGCCGGTACACCTACATCATTCTACATCTGCTAGCCCATCCCGGAAGGGGTCACACTAACTACTCAACTAAGCCATAGCCCATATTGGCTTGTGGCTGCACACGTAAGCTTCTAGGCATGAGAATACGATTGATCTCTTTGAGCCTGGGCGGACGGACCACTAGTGGTGCACCACCATGGATTTCCCATACATGCTCTCACTGTACTTCGCCACCATTCAAACCAAGCCTACGCCCAAGTAGTTCATTAAGTTATCTTGGTTCTACTTACTACTTTGTCACTCATCTCTCACAATGAACACTTCCCAATCCACGTCTACATTGGCGAGGCAAAATTAAACTTACGCGGTGGTGACAAAGGTATATGGTTCAAACCTACCTCAATGAACTACTAGGTAACGGCATAGCCATCTGGCATCAATAAATCCTACCATGCAATCCTACCACAAAAGGACTAAGTGCATAATATAAAACATAGGTAATTTGGAAGAATGGTCAAATGTGAACTTGCCTGGTAATAGTTGATGAAGACGATATCGCTCTCAAAAATTTACTTAATAGAACTATTCGTCACTCTCCGATGAAAATCTATAAAGTCAAACATTGCACTCTCATAAGCAATCATTTCGGAGAACCAAATAACATGCAACATGAAAAGACTCGAAAAATCCAAATGAACACACAACACACTTAACTATCAAAAGAAAATACTAAGTGCAAAACAATATAGGGCATGTGGTTCAGAATTTGTGATGTGAAGCATAGTGCATACAAGGCATACGGTAAAACTACTATGGACAGATCCTAAGTGTGTGAAAATTAGTGTGATAATGGTCCAGGTGATAGGGTTTGGCTACGGTGACAAAACGCAAAAAGAATCGACTTCATCGGAGCTACGGTTTAGGAGATATGGCCAGTTGAAGTTTGAATTCAAACCTGAATAAATTCAAATTTGAAATTGGCCAAAAGTTTACAAAGATGACACTACTGGATAGATCTAATCAATACGAAGAATTTTCCACTGGTTTCATCGAGTTTGGGCCTACGGTTAAAAAGTTGTGGCTAACTAAAGTTCAGGGACCAATCTGCAAATCCTAGGGACTAATCAGTGAAACAGAAACTAAAATATACTACGAACAGGCCCTTGGCCACATGGCAGATTCCTACTGGTGCATACCCATTCGTTGCGGAGGTTATCCAGCGGACGGTCGACATATAAGACAAACGGGCCGCGGCTAAACTAAGTGAACCGACCGGTTTAAAAATAAAACCGATGATTTTTTTCGTGTACCGGTTCACAAAAAAATGAGACTTAGAAAAGAACGAAGGGGCGGGGCAGCTCACAGAGGGCAACTGCGGCGGCGCCGGCGTTGGGCAGGACCACGGCGTAGGCGGGGCGGCGGTCTGCGATGCTTCTCGGCGACGGGGAAGGAGGCGAAGGGGACCGGCTTGGCGTGGGCGACCGGATGGTGGTGACGGCGGGCGTCGGCGTGCACCGGATGGGGCAGAGGGAGGCGGCTTTGGTGCTCCGACGAGGGCGCGCGTCGTCGGAAAGAGCGGCGGCTCCAGCGGGTTCCGGCTACAGCGGAGGGTACAGGGAGATGCGGTGCTTCGAGAGGATCACGACGATGGTGGCGGCTCGCATCGTCAGCGTTGGAATCGCGCGGAGGACGGGCGGCGGCTTGTGTGCTCCGGCGGGATGCAAACGGACGGGGCGGGGTCTGCGAGCGGCGTGGGGATCAGAGAGATGGTGAGATTGAACGAGGAGCCTCGGGGGAATTTATAGGCGAAGGCAGGGCGTCGGGGACCAGCGGATAAGCCTCATCCGCGGGGCCTCGCCGGCGGTTGCGGGCGGCACACACGCGAGCTCGTTCCGAGCGGCGCGGTGGGAGGTTGGGGGCGACCCGGGGATGGGCCCCGCTAGTCAGCGGCAGCGGGAAGCGAGCGAGGGGGAGGCGCGGGCGGTTGAGCGACGTGAAGGCCTTCGGGCGTTGGGGCTCCACGTCGGGCCGAATTTGGCCATGGGCCAGTTGGGTGCTCCTGGGCCGAACAGGGTCTCGGTCCAGGTGGTGCGCCTATGGTTTTTTTTTGTTTTTTACAGAATGAAAACAAATTACGACAAACGAAAATAAATAAAATTTACATAGGCATATTATATATCAAAATTCTCAGAAAATACCAATAATAAGGTGAACTATTTTCCAAGTTCAAATAAAATCCAAAATAAATCATAAAAGTCAAACAGTGCTACTGTTGCATTTAAAATCAATAAAAATCATTTTTTTTAAATAGCAAAATGATTTCAAATTTATTTTCTCCTAATTTTACATTGAAAAGAATCATTTTACCCTTATTTCCATTTATTTATTTTTAGGAGAAAAATAATTTGAATTAAAACTAAATAACTTCCAAGAGGATTTGAATTTGGAATTTGAAACAACTTCAATTGGAAAATGAGTTTCAAATAACTCCAAAGTGACTTCCAATTTATTTCTTTGAAACTTCCAACTCTCTTTCTTCAAATATGAAGAAGTCATTTTATCTCCCTCATGAACTCATTGAGTTGCTTAAAGTTTCTAAGTTTAAAATATTTCAAATGGAATTCAAATCATTTTCAAACCCCTTTTCATTTCTTTAAATGGAAGAAGTCATATTATCTTCACTCTAGGGTTTTGTGATGAAATGAATTTGAATTCATGGAGATCAAAATGCAAGATGAAAGTTTTGGGAAAGTCCTTTTATTCCCTCTCATTCAACTTTCAAAAGGTTTCAATTTCCACTCAGTTTCACACAACAAACAAACAAACAATCATAATTACTTATTTAATATAACATTCCAAAATTTATAATTTTGGGATGTTACATGGAATATGCTGGCAAAATAACACAATAGAGCAATGAAACAAGTAAATACTATCACTATATGCATATATGGCTGGTGGAGGCTCTATGGTTACAATGTTTTCGCGAAAAGCCAATTTTTCCTACAACAAAGGAATATATTTTATTTAACTATCATGGTAGTTGAAAAACATTGAGAATGGTATAACCCCATCTCAATCCCAATTAAAAGTAATTACCATCCAAACAAATTAATTTAGGGTGATGAGATCCACATGATAATCCAAGAACCAAATACTCAAGATGTCCATAACCGGGAACACAGCTAACCATGATTAGTTTGTACACTCTGCAGAGGTTTGCACACTTTTCCCCACAATACTCAATCTCCTCCGTTGGATTTCTCGCACTACAAGGTGTTTGAGAAACGGATGACCGATACACAGTTTTTCAGAAGCATTAACTCTAACCCGTGGTAGACAGTACCAACCTACATCCCCTACATCTGCTAGCCTACCACTGGAAGAGGTCATGAAACTTACTCCACTACGCTAGAGCCCATAATAGCTTGTGGCTGCACATGGAAGTTTCTATCATGAATAATCTTATGATCCCTTTGAGCCTGGGCGGCGAACCAAAAAGGACAGCACTGGTATATCCCTAGGTGCCCACAACCAATCCACCCAGATGTGTGTTTAAGTAGCCACCTTAAGTAAACCATTAATTAGGAATCTCGCATCTGTTATGGATACACTCAAACCCAATCCACGTCTACGAGCATAGCATGGCATTATAAGCATAACGTAGAAGTAACTCCCAGGGTTTGATAATAAAAGGGCAATAGGTTCTACCTCATCAACTACTTCCCAAAACCCACATCTTAAGAGATCCTACTCATGCAATGTTTGAGGGTTGAACTAATGCATAAAAACTGGGTAATGAAGGGGTATTATCAATGTGTTACTTGCCTTGCTGATGATCCACAAAACCTAGTGACTCGTAGTAGCATGCCGCGCACTCCGAGAATTTTATCGCAAACAAACAATAGCATGCATAAGCACTCAAGCAAAGATGCAAGGGTAAAACTTTAAATAAGAAGATCCAAACTGAAAGTTCAACTGGAGAGGTTCGATTTTCAAAAATAATCGATCAAAACGGAGATACGGAACTAAAACTATGGTCAAAAGAGCTTCACAGACAAATCTGCTTGAAACCAAATTTTAAATTTGTCAAAACCTTGTTCAAGTTGATTAAACAGAAGGAGGGATTCGAGACAAAGATTCTGGCGTTGGTTTCACTGGATTTGGACAAACGGTTAAGAAACGGCGAGGGTTTGAAGATCAGGGGCTAATCTGCGGTAAAAATAATCACAGATAGGTCCCTGGCCAAAAAAGAAAATAAAAGAAAAACTAACGAACAAACGTTCGCTAATAGAACCAATCTAACGAAAATCGTTCACTAACAGATCTAAACGAACGAACATTCGTTAAATAAACTAAACCGCAATCTAATAAAAAACCGACCTAGGTTATTACCGAAAATAAAACCGACGAAAACCGGCGAAAATCCGGCGGCGACGAACTCCGGCGAGGCGGGGCGGCGGACGGCGGCAGGCGGGCGGCGGCGGATGGCGGCACGGCGGCGGCAGATGGCGGCGCGGCGGCGCGAGCGGCGGCCTCGGGCTGGCTTATAAAGCCTGGCCGGACGGAGTCCGGCTCGGGCACGGCCTCTTAGGTTTGGAAGTTTTTTTTAAACGGTGCCGCCGAGAAAAATCCTAATTAAATAAATAAAAATCTAAAAATGCCAAAACAAATTTTTCCGTCTAAATAAAATATTTAGAAGAAAGTGAACATTTTTCTCACCTAAAAATGCAATTTTGAAAAATGCATATTTTTTTCTAATTCAAATAAAATAGCGATAAAATCCAAATAAAATATTTATTTGATTTTAATATTTTTCCTCCAATATTTCATTTATTTTGGAGAAGTCATATTATCCCCTCTCATATATTTTTAATATGAAATATTTTCGGAGAGAAAAATAATAAAACCAAAATGATCCACTTTTCAATATTTGAGAAAAATTCAAATATGAAAATAATAAAATCCCCAACTCTCTCAGTGGGTCCTTGAGTTGCTTAGGATTTTAGGATCACAATACCAAAATGCAAATAAAATATGATATGCACATGATGACCTATGTATAACATTCCAAATTGGAAATTTGGGATGTTACAAACCTACCCCCCCTTAAGGTGAATCTTGCCCTCGAGATTTGGGTTGGCTAGAAAATAGGTGTGGGTGGTCTTTCCGTAGATCATCTTCTCGTTCCCAGGTGGCTTCATCCTCGGTATGGTGGCTCCACTAAACTTTGCAAAACTTGATAACCTTGCTGCGTGTGACTCGGCTGGCAAACTCAAGAATCTTGACTGGTTTCTCCCCATAGGTCAGATCACTATCCAACTGAATTGCTTCCAGGGGCACTGCATCTCTCAAAGGAATATCGACCATTTCGTCATGGCACTTCTTCAACTGGGAAACGTGAAACACATCATGAACTCCTGACAGTCATTTGGGTTACTCCAACTTGTAGGCTACTTCTCCCATACGTTCCAAAACTCGGTATGGTCCTACAAATCTTGGGGCTAACTTTCCCTTAACTCCAAAATGTTTAACTCCCCGCAAAGGTGACACACGAAGATAGGCTCTGTCTCCAATTTCATAGACTACCTCCTTGCGTTTCGGGTCTACATAACTTTTCTGCCTGGACTGAGCTACCTTCAGTCTATCTCGAATCAACTTAACCTTCTCTTCGGACTCTTTGATCAAATCGGGTCCAAACAACTGACGGTCTTCAACTTCATCCCACATCAACGGTGTTCTACACCTTCTTCCATACAAAGCTTCGAAGGGTGCCATCTTCAGACTGGCTTGGTAACTATTGTTGTATGAGAACTCTACGTAGGGAAAATTATCATCCCAACTAGATCCATAATCTAGTGCACAAGCCCTCAACATGTCCTTCAGAATCTGATTGACTCTCTCTGTCTTTCCATCTGTCTGTGGATGAAAAGCTGCACTGAACTCTAGCCGGGTGCCCAAGGTCTGGTGCAGCTGATGCCAAAACTTTGAAGTAAACTGTGTTCCCCTATCTGATATGATAGTCCTCGGAACTCCATGCAGACATACGATCCTGGTCATGTATATCTTGGCCAACTTCGCACTTTTATAAGTGGTCTTCACTGGGATAAAGTGGGCCACTTTGGTCAAACGATCCACTACTACCCAAATAGAATCGTATCCCGTTCGGGTCCTGGGTAATCCGGTGATGAAATCCATGCCAAGCTTATCCCACTTCCATTCGAGTATTGGCATAGGTTGCAGTAATCCTGCTGGCTTCTGATGTTCTGCCTTCACTCTCTGACATACATCACATGCGGCAACATACTCGGCAATATCCTTCTTCATACTAGTCCACCAGAAATGCTCCTTCAAATCCAAATACATCTTGGTGTTTCTAGGGTGTATCGAGTATGGCGAGTCATGAGCTTCCTGGAGTATCAACTTCCTGATCTCTGCATTATTGGGCACATAAACACGGTCCTCAAACCACAAGGTGGTGTGCTCATCCTAACGAAAACCCTTGGCCTTTCCTTTGCTCATCTTCTCCTTTATCTCAGTAATTTCCTTATCATCCTTCTGAGCTTCTTGAATTTTTCCCAACAATGTTGACTGAATTTCCAATGTTGCCACAAAACCTCTAGGGACTATCTCCAAACGAAGCTCCCTGAGATCTTAAGCTAACTCCGTTGGCAGTCCTCCGCTTACGAGGGTATTGGCATAACTCTTCCGGCTCAAAGCGTCTGCTACGACATTGGCCTTCCCTGGGTGATAATGCAGCTTCATATCATAATCCTTTATAAGCTCCAACCATCTCCTTTGCCTGAGATTCAACTCCTTCTGTGTGAAAATGTACTTCAAACTCTTATGATCCGTGTACACATCACAATGATTCCCAATAAAAAAAATGTCTCTAGGTCTTGAGTGCATGCACTACAGCTCCTAACTCCAAATCATGCGTGGCATAATTCAACTCATGCGGTCGAAGCTGTCGTGAGGCATGCGAAACAACTCTTCTGTCCTGCATAAGCATGCCTCCAAGTCCTAAGCGAGATGCGTCGCAATGCACTTGGAAATCCTTGCATATATCCGGCAGAATCAGCACTGGGGTTGTAACCAAACGTTTCTTCAGCTCCTGGAAACTTGCCTCACATTCATCTGTCCATTTGAACTTGGTGTCCTTCTTCAACAACTCCGTCATAGGCTTCGCAATCTTAGAGAAATTCTCAATGAATCTCCGATAATATCCCGCGAGTCCAAGAAAACTGTGGATCTCTCCAACTGAGGTGGGTGCCAACCACTTAGTGACTGACTGAACCTTAGTAGGGTCTACTGCTATACCTTCTCCTAATATAACATGTCCGAGGAATCCTACTTCCTTCAACCAAAACTCACATTTGCTGAACTTGGCATATAACTGATGCTCTCTGAGCTTCTCGAGAACTAAACCCAAATGCTCCTTATGCTCTTCTTCATTCTTCGAGTATACCAAAATGTCATCAATGAATACCACAACAAATTTATCCAAGAACTCCATGAACACCTTATTCATCATACCCATGAAATAGGCAGGGGCGTTAGTCAATCCAAATGACATAACCATGTACTCATATAGCCCGTACCTTGTGGTGAAAGTTGTCTTGGGTATATCCTGTTCTTGGATCTTCAGTTGGTGGTATCCTGATCGAAGATCGATCTTGGAAAATACTTTAGCTCCTTGCAGCTGGTCAAACAAATCATTGATCATCGGCAGTGGGTACTTGTTCTTGATCGTTGCTTCATTCAATGCACGATACTTAACCACCATTCTCAGAGATTTATCCTTCTTCTCAACCAAGAGCACTGGGGCTCCCCATGGTGACGAGCTTCGTCGAATGTAACCTTCCTCCAATAATTCATTAATCAGTTTCTTAATCTCCTCCAGATCATTCGCGGGCAACCGGTATGGTCTCTTCAATATTGGTCCGGTGCCTGGCAATAGCTCTATCAAAAACTCAATGTCTCGGTCTGGCGGCATGCCTGGTAGTTCCTTGGAAATGCATCCGGATAATCCTTCACTACAGGCACTTCTTACTGAACAACTCCTGTGAGGGAATTTACGTGAGTCCTTTTTGGGGTATGCCTGGATACATACTTAATCCTTTTTCCCTCAGGGTGGTGAGTAGAATTGACCTACTAGCACAGTCAATGTTTCCTCCATACTTCGATAGCCAATCCATACCCAGTATCACATCCAATCCTTGTGACTCTAGAATTATTAGGTCTGAGGGGAAAATATGGTTGCCAATGTTTAAGGGTATCCGGTCGCACCATCGGCTAGCCATATACTCTGCTCCTGGTGAGCTTACTAACAAGGGTGTCCTAAGGGCTAAGGTGGGTAACTTAAACTTGTCCACAAATTCCCTTGAAATGTATGAATGTGATGCACCAGTATCAAAAAGAACGAGAGCGGTAAAGGACTTAACCAAAAACTTACCGATAACTGCGTATGGCTGCTCTTCAACCTCCTCCACGTTCACGTGGTTCACCTGTCCCTTATTGAAAGGGTTGGGCTTCTTCCTAGATCTTCCATTGCCCTTTCCATTCTTGAGTTCAGGACACTCATTGGCAAAGTGTCCAGTCTTCCCGCACTTGAAACAAGTAATGTGGCTTTGGTCCTTCTTGGCGGGTGTAGCTGGGTTAGAGCGGTTCTAACTGCTTGCTCCGTTCCCATTTCCATTCCTAGAGCCATTATGGTAATGCGAACTTCCTCCATTGTGGGTATGGCCTCCATGGTTATGGGTAAATCCTCCCAGGTTCGGGGTAAAATGTGGCTTCTGCTGAGCTCCTGAATTGTACTTCCCTTGTCCATTCTTCCTTTTGCGGCTCTCAATTTGCTGCTGCTTTCCTTCAATCATAAGGGCCTTATCTACCAACTCCTAGTAGTTGTTAAATGTTGCCACCATCAACTGCACACTCATCTCATCGTTCAACCCTTCCATAAATTTCTCTTGCTTCGCGGCATATGTGGCCACATCATCCGGGGCATAGCGAGCTAACTTGCTAAACTCCTCAACGTACTGCCCTACAGTACGGTTGCCCTGGCGTAAGCTGCGAAACTCATGCTTCTTCATGCTCATAGCTCCAGTTGAGACGTGAGCAGTGCAGAATGCTTGCTGAAACTGCTCCCAAGTAACATTGGCTATAGGGAAGGTGGCTGTGTAATTCTCCCACCATGAGGCTGCAGGTTCATCCAATTGGTGTGCGGCAAAACGCACCTTCTCAGCATATGTGCAACCTGCAGTCGTCAACTCCCTTCCAATCCTGCGTAGCCAATCAGCAACAATGGGCTTGGTGCTACTGGAAAACACTGGCGGTTGTAACCTCAGAAAACGGGCTAAGTTGTCAACTGGAGGTGGTGGCAGTGGGTTGTTGTTATTGTTGTTGTTGTTGCCTTGATTCTGAACTAGCAACTGCATCAGTGTATTCTGCTGTTGGATCAACTGAGTGAGATCCGGTGAGAAGACAAATCTGGGGTCATGTCTCAGAGGCATCTGATGGGTTTAGAGGGGAGAGATTAGAATAGAATGAGGTCTAGTGAGAAAGCACTACCCATATGCACATGAGACAAACACAATCAATATCACTCCCAAAACAGTATCAAACAGGGGCATACAATCGATCTAACTATCGTTACAGTGCTCGGACTACTAATATATACATGGGGGAAATACTAATATTAGTATGGTGGTCTACTAGAAACTTTGATCGGTAGAAGACTCCATGATATCTGCTCCAGCTTCGTCTTCATAATCATCGTCACTGGGGTCGGAGTCAGTGTCGTCGATGATGATATAGTCCTTGGGGTGGTCGTCATCTCCTCCTGGCGCAGGGTCTCCCATGAATACTCCTAGCTTCCTTGTCAGGTCGTCATTCATCTCCACTAGTACGGTAATTTCCTCCTTGTATCCGTCGTGTGTAGGCTTGACTTCCTCTTCGAGCTCCATGTTCCTAGTCATCAACTTCTTCAGATCTATCATACTTGCGCACATTTGGTTCTCCTGGCGCCGTATGTGCTGGTTTAACTCCTGGATGTAAGCTGCAATGGACCTGTCCTTCCTGGTGCTGATCATCTCCCATTGTTCATCTCGGCGCCCACATATCTGATAGATGGTGTCCTTAAGATCCTTGTGATAAACTTTGCCAATGCGTCCTATGGCGATATGGGCTGCCATGCTCTTTCCTAGACTTCAGGTTCATGCATCAAAGGAAAACTCTATGGGCTCAGTTACTAGTGTGAATGTTCTTCCTGGAACTTGAAGTCGAATCATCCAACGTTCCTCTTCTGGTAAAGTGGCGGTGTAGGTCCCGGTGAAGCTCGGTATTCCAATGTTCAGGTACCTAGTGACTTCCTTCAAGTGTCGTCCAAAAGGTGTGTCTTCATCCGGCTGTGCAAACTTGTTCCTCGTGTCTGCCATCCAATAGAGTAGAAAATGGAGAGAAGTCAGAAATGAGTAGAGAATAGTGACATATGGCTCATATTAGTGGTCGTGTCCTACATTCAGTGTGTGCTCTGATACCATCTTGTAGCGATCCGACCTCAAACGGTTGAATCTCTGTGCTTCGGTGTCATCCCTGGATCGGTAATGCTGACACACATAGTACTTCAAAGGATTTATAACAAAGTAGCAATCACACACTTATTACATCGAATGTCTCAAAAGAGAACTCGTTACAATAAATATGGCTTAAGGCCATCTAATTACGATAACAGCGGAAGGCTTGAAAGATAAAGTCAGTCCATCAACTCCAACGGCATAGCTGAGTGCACGACAACGACCTAGCGCACCTTACTCTTCGTCTGAAAAGTCTGCAACATGATATGTTGCAGCCCGAAACGGGTTAGAACTTGGAATATGCTGGAAAAATAACGCAGTAGAGCAATGAAACAAGTAAAGACTATCACTATATGCACATATGGCTGGTGGAGGCTCTATGGTTACAATGTTTTTTGCGAAAAGCCAATTTTTTCCTACAACAAAGGAATATATTTTATTTAACTATCATGGTAGTTGAAAAACATTGAGAATGGTATAACCTCATCTCAATCCCAATTAAAAGTAATTACCATCCCAACAAATTAATTTAGGGTGATGAGATCCACATGATATTCCAAGAACCAGATATTCAAGATGTCCATAACCGGGGACACGGCTAACCATGATTAGTTTGTACACTCTGTAGAGGTTTGCGCACTTTTCCCCACAAGACTCGATCTCCTCCGTTGGATTTCTCGCACTACAAGGTGTTTGAGAAACGGATGACCGAGACACAGTTTTTCAGAAGCATTAACTCTAACCCCAGGTAGACAGTACCAACCTACATCCCCTACATCTGCTAGCCTACCACTGGAAGAGGTCATGCAACTTACTCCACTATGCTAGAGCCCATAATAGCTTGTGGCTGCACACAGAAGTTTCTAGCATGAATAACCTTATGACCCCTTTGAGCCTGGGTGGCGAACCAAAAAGGACAGCACTGGTATATCCCTAGGTGCCCGCAACCAATCCACCCAAATGTGTGTTTAAGTAGCCACCTTAAGTAAACCATTAATTAAGAATCTCACATCTTTTATGTATACACTCAAACCCAATCCACGTCTACGACCATAGCATGGCATTACAAGCATAACGTAGAAGTAACTCCCAGAGTTTGATAATAAAAGGGCCATAGGTTCTACCTCATCAACTACTTCCCAAAACCCACATGTTAAAAGATCCTACTCATGCAATGTTTGAGGGTTGAACTAATGCATAAAACTGGGTAATAGAGGGGTATGATCAATGTGTTACTTGCCTTGCTGATGATTCGCAAAACCTACTGACTCGTAGTAGCACGCTGCGCACTCCGGGAATTCTATCACAAACAAACAATAGCATACATAATCACTCAAGCAAAGATGCAAGGTTCAAACTTCAAATAAGAAGATCCAAACTGAAATTTCAACTGAAGAGGTTCGATTTGCAAAAAGAATTGATCAAAACGGAGATACGGAACTGAAACTACGGTCAAAAGAGCTTCGCAGACAAATCTGCTTGAAACCAAATTTTAAATTTGTCAAAACCTTGTTCTAGATGATTCAACGGAAAGAGGGATTCGATACGAAGATTTTGGCGTTGGTTTCACTGGATTTGGACAAACGGTTAAGAAACGGCGAGGGTTTGAAAATCAGGGGCTAATCTATGATAAAAATAATCGCGGATAGGTCCCTGGCTGAAAAAGAAAATAAAAAGAAAAACTAACGAACGAACATTCGCTAACAGAACCAATCTAACGAAAATCTTTCACTAACAGATCTAAACGAATGAACATTCATTAAATAAACTAAACTGGAAAAACCGAAATAAAATGCAATCTAATAAAAAACTGATCTAGGTTTTTACCGAAAATAAAACCGACGAAAACCGGTGAAAAACTGGCGGCGACGAACTCCGGCGAGGCGGCGCGGTGACGGGGCGACGGACGGCGAATGGCGGCGCGGGCGGCGGACGGCGGCGCGGCGGCAGACGGCAGCGCGGGCGGCGGACGGCGGCGCGGGCGGCTGCAGGTGGCTAGGGTTAGGGTTTGGGGCACGGCGGCTTGGGCCTCGGGCTGGCTTATAAAGCCTGGCCGGATGGAGTCCGGCTCGGGCACGGCCCATTAGGTCGGTTGGAAGTTTTTTTAAAAAAATGGTTCCGCCGAGGAAAATCCTAATTAATTAAATAAAAATCTAAAAATGTCAAAACAAATTTTCACCGTCTAAATAAACTATTTAGAACAAAGTGAACATTTTTCTGGCCTAAAATGTAATTTTGAAAAATGCATATTTTTTCTAATTCAAGTAAAATAGCGATAAAATCCAAATAAAATATTTATTTGATTTTAATAATTTTTTTCCTCCAATATTTCATTTATTTTGGAGAATTCATATTATCCCCTCTCATATATTTTTAATATGAAATATTTTTCGAAGAGAAAAATAATAAAACCTAAATGATCCACTTTTCAATATTTGAGAAAATTTCAAATATGAAAATAATAAAATCCCCAACTCTCTCCATGAGTCCTTAAGTTGCTTAGGATTTTAGGATCACAAAACCAAAATGCAAATAAAATATGATATGCACATGATGACCTATGTATAACATTCCAAATTGGAAATTTGGGATGTTACAGCGAAAAGCTGGCATCCTACACAACGCTGGACGAGGTCTTGCGCATCTGCTCGGGTCGTAGGCCAGAAAAATCCAGTTCGGAAGGCTTTACTTACAAGGGCCCGAGCTACGGCATGATGACCACTAAGACTAGCATGGATTTCGGCCAAGAGCTGCCGCCCCTCTTCTTCGGAGATACACCTTTGAAGGACTCCTGTAGTACTTTTCTTGTAGAGCTCTCCTTCATGAACCTTGTAGGCTTCCGAGCGTCGGACAATGCATCGAGCCTCATTCTGATCCTCGGGGAGCTCTCGCCTATTGAGGTAGGCCTGGAAGGGTTCGGTCCATGGGGTGATTACCGCCATGATTACATGAGCCGATGGCGTTGGTTCGGTGGCCGAGCCCCCGATGATATCGGGATTGTATTCGGAATCTGGAGGTGTGATCGAATTAGGAATGATGTTACTGCTCTCGTCCTGCCATACCACAGATGGCTTGAAGAGCCTTTCCACTAATGTGTTAGGTGGGACGGGGTCACGCTTAGCCCCCATGCGAGCAAGGATGCCCGCTACCTAATTGCTCTTCGGGTCACGTGATGAAACTCAAGCCCCTCGAACCGAGCTGATATTTTAAGTACGGTGATACGTCTCCAACGTATCTATAATTTTTTATTGTTCCATGCTATTATATTACCCGTTTTGGATGTCTATGGGCTTTATTATACACTTTTATATTATTTTTGGGACTAACCTATTAACCGGAGGCCCACCCCAAAGTGTTGTTTTATTGCCTATTTCAGTGTTTCGAAGAAAAGGAATATCAAATGGAGTCCAAACAGAATGAAACCTTCGGGAGGGTTATTTTTGGAACGGAAGCAATCCAGGAGACTTGGAGTAGACGTCAGGGAAGCTTCGAGGAAGCCACGAGTCACGGAGGCGCGCCCTACCCCCCTGGGCGCGCCCCCCACCCTCGTGGGCCCCTCGTGGCTCCCCTGACCGACTTCTTTCGCCTATATATGTCCATATTGTTGGGGAACGTAGTAATTTCAAAAAAAATCCTACACATACGTAAGATCATGGTGATGCATAGCAACGAGAGAGGAGAGTGTTGTCCACGTACCCTTGTAGACCGAAAGCGGAAGCGTTAGAACAACGCGGTTGATGTAGTCGTACGTCTTCACGGCCCGACCGATCAAGCACCAAAACTACGGCACCTCCGAGTTCTAGCACACGTTCAGCTCGATGACGATCCCCGGACTCCGATCTAGCAGAATGTCGGGGAAGAGTTCCGTCAGCACGACGGCGTGGTGACGATCTTGATGTTCTACCATCGCAGGGCTTCGCCTATGCACCGCTACAATATTATCGAGGATTATGGTGGAGGGGGGCACCGCACACGGCTAAGAGATCAAGAGATCAATTGTTGTCTATGGGGTGCCCCCCTTCCCCCGTATATAAAGGAGCAATGGGGAGGAGGTGCGGCCAGGCAAGGGGCGCGCCAGGAGGAGTCCTACTCCTACCGGGAGTAGGACTCCCCCCCCCTTTTCCATGTTGGACTAGGACTTGGGGGGGAAGGAGAGAGAGAGGGGAAAGGAAAGGGGGGCGCCGCCCCCCTTCCTTGTCCAATTCGGACTTGGGGGGAGGGGCGCGCTGCACCTTGGCCTCCTCTCCTCTTCCTCCGGTAACCTCCTGGTACTCCGGTAAAATGCCGATTTCACCCGGAACACTTCCGATGTCCAAACATAGCTTCCAATATATCAATCTTCATGTCTCGACCATTTCAAGACTCCTCGTCATGTCCGTGATCACATCCGGGACTCCGAACAACCTTCGGTACATCAAAACATATAAACTCATAATGAAACTGTCATCGTAACGTTAAGTGTGCGGACCCTACGGGTTTGAGAACAATGTAGACTTGCCCGAGATTTGATCATTGGTATCTTAATACCTAGTTCAATCTCGTTACTGGCAAGTCTCTTTACTCGTTCTGTAATACATCATCCTCCAACTAACTCATTAGTTGCAATGCTTGCAAGGCTTAAGTGATGTGCATTACCGAGAGGGCCCAGAGATACCTCTCCGACAATCGGAGTGACAAATCCTAATCTCGAAATACGCCAACCCAACAAGTACCTTCGGAGACACCTGTAGAGCACCTTTATAATCACCCAGTTACGTTGTGATGTTTGGTAGCACACAAAGTGTTCCTCCGGTAAACAGGAGTTGCATAATCTCATAGTCATAGCAACATGTATAAGTCATGAAGAAAGCAATAGCAACAAACTAAACGATCAAGTGCTAAGCTAACAGAATGGGTCAAGTCAATCACATCATTCTTTAATGATGTGACCCCGTTAATCAAATGACAACTCATGTCTATGGCTAGGAAACTTAACCATCTTTGATTCAACGAGCTAGTCAAGTAGAGGCATACTAGTGACACTCTGTTTGTCTATGTATTCACACATGTATTATGTCTCCGGTTAATACAATTCTAGCATGAATAATAAACATTTATCATGAAATAAGCAAATAAATAATAACTTTATTATTGCCTCTAGGGCATATTTCCTTCAGTCTCCCACTTGCACTAGAGTCAATAATCTAGTTCACATCGCCATGTGATTTAACATCAATAGTTCACATCACCATGTGATTAACACCCATGGTTCACATTTTCATGTGACCAACACCCAAAGGGTTTACTAGATTCAATAATCTAGTTCACATCTCTATGTGATTAACACCCAAAGAGTACTAAGGTGTGATCATGTTTTGCTTGTGAGAGAAGTTTAGTCAATGGGTCTGCCACATTCAGATCCGTAAGTATTTTGCAAATTTGTATGTCAACAATGCTCTGCACTAAGATACTCTAGCTAATTGCTCCCACTTTCAATATGTATCCAGATTGAGACTTTGAGTCATCTGGATCAGTGTCAAAACTTGCATCGATGTAACCTTTTACGATGAACCTTTTGTCACCTCCATAATCGAGAAACATGTCCTTATTCCACTAAGGATGATTTTGACCAATGTCCAGTGATCTACTCCTAGATCACTATTGTACTCCCTTGTCAAACTCAGGGCAGGGTATACAATAGGTCTGGTACACAGCATGGCATACTTTATAGAACCTATGGCTGAGGCATAGGGAATGACTTTCATTCTCTCTCTATCTTCTGTCGTGGTCGGGTTTTTTTGAGTCTTACTCAACTTCACACCTTTGTAACATAGGCAAGAACTCCTTCTTTGACTGTTCCATTTTGAACTACTTCAAAATCTTGTCAAGGTATGTACTCATTGAAAAACTTATCAAGCGTCTTGATCTATCTCTATAGATCTTGATGCTCAATATGTAAGCAGCTTCACCGAGGTCTTTCTTTGAAAAACTCCTTTCAAACATTCCTTTATGCTTTGCAGAATAAATCTACATTATCTCCAATCAACAATATGTCATAGACATATACTTATCAGAAATGTTGTAGTGCTCCCACTCACTTTCTTGTAAATACAGGCTTCGCTGCAAGTTGATAACCCACAAGTATAGGGGATCGCAACAGCTTTCGAGGGTAGAGTATTCAACCCAAATTTATTGATTCGACACAAGGGGAGCCAAAGAATATTCTCAAGTATTAGCAGCTAAGTTGTCGATTCAACCACATCTGGAAACTTAGTATCTGCAGCAAAGTGTTTAGTAGCAAAGTAATATGATAGTGGCGGTAGCGGCAACAAAAGTAAAGACAGCAAAAGTAATGCTTTTGGTATTTTGTAGTGATTGTAACAGTAGCAGCAGGAAAGTAAATAAGCGTAAACCAGTATATGGAAAACTCGTAGGCACCGGATCAGTGATGGATAATTATGTCGGATGCGGTTCATCATGTAACAGTCATAACATAGGGTGACACAGAACTAGCTCTAATTCATCAATGTAATGTAGGCATGTATTCTGTATATAGTCATACGTGCTTATGGAAAAGAACTTGCATGACATCTTTTGTCCTACCCTCCCGTGGCAGCGGGGTCCTATTGGAAACTAAGGGATATTAAGGCCTCCTTTTAATAGAGAACCAGAACAAAGCATTAGCACATAGTGAATACATGAACTCCTCAAACTATGGTCATCACCGGGAGTGGTCCCGATTATTGTCACTTCGGGGTTGCCGGATCATAACACATAGTAGGTGACTATAGACTTGCAAGATAGGATCAAAACTCACATATATTCATGAAAACATAATAGATTCAGATCTGAAATCATGGCACTCGGGCCCTAGTGACAAGCATTAAGCATAGCAAAGTCATAGCAACATCAATCTCAGAACATAATGGATACTAGGGATCAAACCCTAACAAAACTAACTCGATTACATGATAAATCTCATCCAACCCATCACCGTCCAGCAAGCCTACGATGGAATTACTCACGCACGGCGGTGAGCATCATGAAATTGGTGATGGAGGATGGTTGATGATGACGACGGCGACGAATCCCCCTCTCCGGAGCCTCGAACGGACTCCAGATCAGCCCTCCCGAGAGGTTTTAGGGCTTGGCGGCGGCTCCGTATCGTAAAACGCGATGATTTCTTCTCTCTGATTTTTTTTCTCTCCGAAAGCAAATATATAGAGTTGGAGTTGGTGTCGGAGGGTCAACAGGGGGCCCACGAGGTAGGGGGCGCGGCCCCACCATCGTGAGAAGGGTGTGGGGCCCCTGGTCTTCATATTTGGCGAGGATTTTTTATTATTTTTTCTAAGACCTCCCGTGAAGTTTCAGGTCATTCCGAGAATATTTGTTTTCTGCACATAAAACAACATCATGGTAATTCTGCTGAAAACAGCGTCAGTCCGGGTTAGTTCCATTCAAATCATACAAGTTAGAGTCCAAAACAAGGGCAAAAGTGTTTGGAAAAGTAGATACGACGGAGACATATCAACTCCCCCAAGCTTAAACCCTTGCTTGTCCTCAAGCAATTCAGTTGACAAACTGAAAGAAAGAAAGAATAAATTTTACAAACTCGGTTTGCTCTTGTTGTTGTAAATATGTCAAGCCAGCATTCAAGTTTTCAGCATAGATCATAACTAACCACACTTGCAATAATTCTCAGGTGTCATCATTACTCATATCAATAGCATAATCAACTAGCAAGTCATAATAATAAATCTCGGATGACAACACTTTCTCAAAACAATCATAATATGATATAACAAGATGGTATCTCTCTAGCCCTTTCTGAGACCGCAAAACATAAATGCAGAGCACCTTTAAAGATCAAGGACTGACTAGACATTGTAATTCATGGTAAAAGAGATCCAATCATAGTCATACCCAATATAAATTAACAGTGATGAATGCAAATGACGGCTGCGCTCTCCAGCTAGTGCTTTTTAATAATAGGGTGATGACTCAACATAAAAGTAAATGGATAGGCCCTTCGCAGAGGGAAACAGGGATTTGTAGAGGTGCCAGGGCTCGGTTTTGAAATAGAGATAAATTGTATTTTGAGCGGTATACTTTCATTGTCAACGTAACAACTAAGAGACGGCGATATCTTCCATGCTAAACACATTATAGGCGGTTCCCAAACAGAATGGTAAAGTTTATACTCCCCCTCCACCAACAAGCATCAATCCATGGCTTGCTCGAAACAACGAGTGGCTCCAACATACATCAGGTCCCAGGGGGAGTTTTGTTTGCAATTAATTTTGATTTAGTTTGCATAAAGCATGGGACTGGGCATCTCGGTGACCAGCCATTTTCTCGTGAGTGAGGAGCGGAATCCACTCCTCTTGAGAATAACCCGCCTAACACGGAAGATAAGGACAGCCTTTGTTGATACATGAGCTATTCGAGCATACAAAACAGAATGTTTATTTGAAGGTTTAGAGTTTGGCACATACAAATTTACTTGGAACGGCAGGTAGATACCGCATATAGGAAGGTATGGTGGACTCATCTGGAATAACTTTGGGGTTTTAAGGTATTGGATGCACAAGCAGTATTCCCGCTTAGTACAAGTGAAGGCTAGCAAAAGACCGGGAAGCGACCAACTAGAGAGCGACAACAGCCATGTACATGCATTAAAATTAATAAACATTGGATGCAAGCATGAGTAGGATATAATCCACCATGAACATAAATATCGTGAAGGCTATGTTGATTTTGTTTCAACTACATGCGTGAACATGTGCCAAGTCAAGTCACTTAAATCATTCAAAGGAGGATAACACCCTATCATACCACATCATAATCATCTCAATAGCATGTCAGCATACAAGGTAAATCATTATAACTCATAGCTAATCAAGCATGGCACAAGCAACTCTGATCTCTAATTGTCATTGCAAACATGTTTATTCATAATAAGCTGCATCAAGAACGGCGGGCTCATCATATTTACAAAAACAAAAGAGGTCGAGTCCATACCAGCTTTTCTCATCTCAGTCAGTCCATCATATATCATCATAATTGCCTTTCACTTGCACGACCGAACGGTGTGAATAATAATAAGAGCGCACGTGCATTGGACTAAGTTGGAATCTGCGAGCATTCAATAAACAGGTGAATACAAGGCAATATGGGCTCTGGGTTAAATCAACAATAATGCATATAAGAGTCGCTTCAACAATTTAATTATGGTCTTCTCCTACTGACCCCCAAAGAAAAGAAAAGAAATAAAGCTATTTACACAGGAAAGCTCCCAACAAGCAAAAGAAGAACGGGAAATATTTTTGGGTTTTCTTTTAATTAATACTACTACAGCAGAGAAATAAACTACTACTAATTTTTTTGGTTTTTCTTAAGGTTTAACAAACACACAAGAAGAAAGCAGGAAAAAGAAAATAAACTAGCATGGATATTACAGTGAAAAAGTATGAGCACCGACATCTAGCAATGAGTGTGTGTGAACATAAATGTAATGTCGGTGAGAAATACGTACTCCCCCAAGCTTAGGCTTTTGGCCTAAGTTGGTCTATGGCCACGGCTGGCCTGGCGGATATCCATAATAATAGTTGTTGGGGTCGTACTGTGATGAGGAAGAAGAAGGCTCCGATTGCCACTGGCTGGCAATCATCTCCGGATCCCGCCACTGATAGTTAGACTGCCGTGAAGGATCAAATTGTGGTTCCGGTTCTGGCTCCTCGACTGGTGCAGGGTTCCGGTAGGCGTGAATAGCCGCCAACGGAACAAGGTACGTGCCTACAGTCAAATCAAACAAAGAAGGAGCAGGCAAGGTAATAGTCTCAGGATGATGTTTATTAAAGAACAATTGATACTTAAGCTCTCCTGCCCTATTCTTAACAATAAAATCATGTGCCACCATACTTTTATGATCTAGATAAACACGGGGCAGCACCTTTACTTCCTTCTCAGCATGCCTAATAGGTATGTTAAAATGTGCGGCTAGGCGTGTGGCATAGATGCCTCCAAAGATGGGGCCCTTAGTACGGTTCATATTTAACCGTCTAGAAATAATACCGCCCAAACTAAAAGGGTTATCACTGTATAAACCTTGGAGCAGAATAATTAAATCAGGGATACTCAGGTTTCCAGAATTTCCGCGTCCAATTAAACAATGACTAGCAAATAGTGCAAAGTAACGCAAAACAGGAAAATGTATGCTAGTGATTCGTGCATCGGAAACCTTCCTGGTTTCTCCTACATTGATATTATCAATAAACCCAACCACATCATCATGATGTGGTTCTTCTGTCTTGCCCTCAAAAGTGACTAAACAAACTCGACAGAAATCATAAAGTGGCATTTCCTTATGCTCATCATATAAATGAAACACCACCGTAGGAGGTGAGTCCCTAGAATGAAAATGAAAGTTTTACACAAAGGTATTTGTGAGCAAGAGATACTAATCGCATTGGTCATGGAGGAAAGCGTGAGGCCTGCATTGTGAGCCAATTCATGAAAATCTTTATAGATACCGGCTGCTCTCAAGAAATCATCAGAAGGCCATTCACACGCCCGAATCTCCGCGGTGCGTGGCAAATTATACTTACGCTTCGGTGCCTTTTCCTTCAAGCTTTGGCTCGATGAGCCCCTCAATGATCTCCTCATCATTTTCTGAAAAAATCTGAAATTTTTAGTAACTTCAAAATAAAAGTGAACCAAATTCAATAAAACTAATAGCAACTACTCCTACAAGTGCCTAGAGCCTATATCAAGCATTAGAACTACTTGGAACCATATAAATTTGACATGCAAGCTCAAGAACATGGTCACCTATGCAGCACAAATTTGCAAAGAATAAAGCACTAGAACAAAAACTAATTGGACCAATGGAGGAGTCACATACCAAGGAACAATCTCCCCAAGCAGTTTTGCGAGAGGTGCTTTGAGCAAGGAGATCGAAAATCGCAGCAAAACTGGCTGGAACTCGTGCTTGAGTTGGTTTTTCGGGTTTGTGTGAGATAGAGGAAGAAGATGGGTGCTGGGATAAGTGGAGGAGGGCCACCGTGGGCCCACGAGGCAGGGGGCGCGCCCTATAGGGGGGGCGCCCACCACCCTCGTGGCCAGGTGGCAGCTCCTCCCGCGGTAATTTTTGCACAGTAAATCCTCAAATATTCCCGAAAAAATCATATTAAATTGGCATGGCATTCTGAGGACTTTTATTTTCGGGATATTTTTATATTGCACGGATAAGTCAAGAAACAGACAGAAAAATACTATTTTTACTTTATTTAATATATAAATAATAGAAAATATAGAGAGGGTACAGAAGTTTGTGCTTCTAGTTTCATCCATCTCATGCTCATCAAAAAGAATCCACTAACAAGGTTGATCAAGTCTTGTTAACAAACTCATTCCGATAATCATGAAACCGGAGAAATTTCGAATAACACTAAGTTACCTCAACGGGGATATGCACATCCCCAATAATAAGAATATCATATTTCTTCTTGATAGTAGGAAGAGGAAATTCAAAACCTCCAAATATAATCGATGGAATTTTTCCAATAGAGTTGATACTATGAACTTGAGGTTGTTTCCTCGGAAAGTGTACCGTATGCTCATTACCATTAACATGAAAAGTGACATTGCCTTTGTTGCAATCAATAACAGCCCCTGTAGTATTAAGAAAAGGTCTTCCAAGAATAATAGACATACTATCATCCCCGGGAATATCAAGTATAACAAAGTCCGTTAAAATAGTAACGTTTGCAACCACAACAGGCACATCCTCACAAATACCGGCAGGTATAGCAGTTGATTTATCAGCCATTTGCAAAGATATTTCAGTAGGTGTCAGCTTATTCAAGTCAAGTCTATGATATAAAGAGAGAGGCATAACACTAACACCGGCTCCAAGATCACATAAAGCAGTTTTAATATAATTCTTTTTAATGGAGCAAGGTATAGTAGGTACTCCGGGGTCTCCAAGTTTCTTTGGTATTCCACCCTTAAAAGTGTAATTAGCAAGCATGGTGGAAATTTCAGCTTCCGGTATCTTTCTTTTATTAGTAATGATATCCTTCATATATTTAGCATAAGGATTTGTTTTGAGCACATCAGTTAATCTCATAGGCAAAAAGATAGGCCTAATCATTTCAGCAAAGCGCTCAAAATCCTCATCATCCTTTTTCTTGGATGGTTTCGGAGGAAAAGGCATGGGTTTCTGAACCCAAGGTTCCCTTTCTTTACCATGTTTCCTAGCAACAAAGTCTCTTTTATCATAATGTTGATTCTTTGATTGTGGGTTATCAAGATCAACAGCAGGTTCAATTTCTACATCATTATCGTTACTAGGTTGAGCATCATCATGAACATCATCATTAATATTTTTATTAGGTTCATGTTCATTACCAGATTGTGTTTCAGCATCAGACATAGATATATCATTTGGATTATCAGGTAGTTCAGCAATAGGTTCACTAGAAGTTTGCACAGTTCTATCATTTGTCTTCTTCTTTTTAGAAGAACTAGGAACATCAATATTATTTCTTTGAGAATCTTGCTCGATTCTCTTAGGGTGGCCTTCAGGATACAAAGGTTCCTGAGTCATTCTACCAGTTCTAGTAGCCACTCTAACAGCATAATCATTTTTCTTACTATTCATTTCATCAAGCACTTCTTTTTGAGCCTTAAGTACTTGTTCTACTTGAGTGGTAACCATAGAAGCATGTTTGCTAACAAGTTTAAGTTCACCTTTAATATTATCCATATAATCACCCAAGCGTCTAATCATATAAGCATTTTCTTTTAATTGTCTACCAAAATAAGCATTGAAGTCATCTTGCTTATACATAAAGTTATCAAACTCATCCAAGCATTGACTAGCAATTTTAGTAGGAGGGACTTCAGCTTTATCATATCTATAGAGAGAGTTTACCTTTACTACCTGTGTCGGGATATTGGGATCAGGAGGTTCTTCAGTAAATAAATAATTGAGATCATATGTTTCTTCAACAGGCGGTATATTAAGACCATGTATTTCTTCAATAGGAGGTAAATTCTTAATGTCTTCAGCTTTAATACCTTTTTCTTTCATAGATTTCTTTGCCTCTTGCATATCTTTGGGACTGAGAAATAGAACACCTCTATTCTTCAGAGTTGGTTTAGGAATAGGCTCAGTAATTGGAGCAGGAGATGGCTCAGGAGCTGGCTCAGGAGGTGCCCAATTATTTTCATTTGTCAACATATTATTCAATAGAATTTCAGCTTCATCCGGTGTTCTTTCCCTGAAAAGAGAACTAGCACAACTATCCAGGTAATCTCTGGAAGCATCGGTTAGTCCATTATAAAAGATATCAAGTATTTCAGGTTTCTTAAGAGGATGATCAGGCAAAGCATTAAGTAACTTGAGAAGCCTCCCCCAAGCTTGTGGGAGACTCTCTTCTTTAATTTGCACAAAGTTGTATATTTCCCTCAAAGCAGCTTGTTTCTTATGAGTGGGGAAATATTTAGCAGAGAAGTAATAAATCATATCCTGGGGACTACGCACACAACCAGGTTCAAGAGAATTAAACCATATCTTAGCATCACCCTTTAATGAGAACGGAAATATTTTGAGTATATAAAGGTAACGCGATCTCTCATCATTAGTAAACAGGGCAGCTATATCATTTAACTTAGTAAGATGTGCCACAACAGTTTCAGGTTCATAGCCATAAAACGGATCAGATTCAACCAAAGTAATTATATCAGGATCAACAAAGAATTCATAATCTTTATCAGGAACACATATAGGTGAAGTAGCAAAAGCAGGGTCGGGTCTCATTTTATCTCTAAGTGATTCTTTGTTCCATTTAATTAATAACCTCTTAAGCTCATATCTATCTTTGCAAGCAAAAATAGCGGCAGAAGATTCCCTATCAAAAAGATAACCTTCAGGAATAACAGGCATATTTTCATCATCACTCTCATCATCGTATTCAGATTCAATAATTTATTTTTCTCTAGCCCTAGCAATTTGTTCATCAAGAAATTCACTAAGGGGCACAGTAGTATCAGGCATAGAAGCAGTTTCATCATAAGTATCATGCATAGCAGAAGTGGCATCATCGATAACATGTGACATATCAGAACGAATAGCAGAAGCAGATGTAGGTGTCGCAAATTTACTCATAACATAAGGTGAATCAAGTGCAGAGCTAGATAGCAGTTCCTTACCTCCCCTCGTAGTTGAGGGATAGATCTTGGTTTTTGGATCTCTCAAGTTCTTCATAGTGATAAGTAGATATAAATCCCAAGTGACTCAAAGAATAGAGCTATGCTCCCCGGCAACGGCGCCAGAAATTAGTCTTGATAACCCACAAGTATAGGGGATCGCAACAGCTTTCGAGGGTAGAGTATTCAACCCAAATTTATTGATTCGACACAAGGGGAGCCAAAAAATATTCTCAAGTATTAGCAGCTGAGTTGTCAATTCAACCACACCTGGAAACTTAGCATTTGCAGCAAAGTGTTTAGTAGCAAAGTAATATGATAGTGGCGGTAGCGGCAACAAAAGTAAAGACAGCAAAAGTAATGTTTTTGGTATTTTGTAGTGATTGTAACAGTAGCAGCGGGAAAGTAAATAAGCGTAAACCAGTATATAGAAAACTCATAGGCACCGGATCAGTGATGGATAATTATGCCGGATGCGGTTCATCATGTAACAGTCATAACATAGGGTGACACAGAACTAGCTCCAATTCATCAATGTAATGTATGCATGTATTCCGTATATAGTCATACGTGCTTATGGAAAAGAACTTGCATGACATCTTTTTTCCTACCCTCCCGTGGCAGCGGGGTCCTATTGGAAACTAAGGGATATTAAGGCCTCCTTTTAATAGAGAACCGGAACAAAGCATTAGCACATAGTGAATACATGAACTCCTCAAACTATGGTCATCACCGGGAGTGGTCCCGATTATTGTCACTTCGGGGTTGCCGGATCATAACACATAGTAGGTGACTATAGACTTGCAAGATAGGATCAAAACTCACATATATTCATGAAAACATAATAGATTCAGATCTGAAATCATGGCACTCGGGCCCTAGTGACAAGCATTAAGCATAGCAAAGTCATAGCAACATCAATCTCAGAACATAATGGATACTAGGGATCAAACCCTAAAAAAACTAACTCGATTACATGATAAATCTCATCCAACCCATCACCGTCCAGCAAGCCTACGATGGAATTACTCACGCACGGCGGTGAGCATCATGAAATTGGTGATGGAGGATGGTTGATGATGACGACGGCGACGAATCCCCCTCTCCGGAGCCCCGAACGGACTCCAGATCAGCCCTCCCGAGAGGTTTTAGGGCTTGGCGGCGGCTCCATATCGTAAAACGCGATGATTTCTTCTCTCTGATTTTTTTTCTCTCCGAAAGCAAATATATAGAGTTGGAGTTGGCGTCGGAGGGTCAACAGGGGGCCCACGAGGTAGGGGGGCGCCCCCCACCCTCGTGAGAAGGGTGTGGGCCCCCTGGTCTTCATATTTGGCGAGTATTTTTTATTATTTTTTCTAAGACCTCCCGTGAAGTTTCAGGTCATTCCGAGAATATTTGTTTTCTGCACATAAAACAACATCATGGTAATTCTGCTGAAAACAGCGTCAGTCCGGGTTAGTTCCATTCAAATCATACAAGTTAGAGTCCAAAACAAGTGCAAAAGTGTTTGGAAAAGTAGATACGACGGAGACGTATCACAAGTCTGTATAAAACTATATGCTTTGATAAACTTATCAAAGCGTATATTCCAACTCTGAGATGCTTGCACCAGTCCATAGATGGATCGCTGGAGCTTGCATATTTTGTTAGCACCTTTAGGATTGACAAAACCTTCTGGTTGCATCATATACAACTCTTCTTTAATAAATCCATTAAGGAATGCGGTTTTGTTTATCCATTTGCCAGATTTCATCAAATGCGGCAATTGCTAACATGATTCGGACAGACTTAAGCATAGATACGAGTGAGAAACTCTCATCGTAGTCAACACCTTGAACTTGTCGAAAACCTTTTTGCGACAATTCTAGCTTTGTAGATGGTAACACTACTATCAGCGTCCGTCTTCCTCTTGAAGATCCATTTAATCTCAATGGCTCGCCGATCATTGGGCAAGTCAATCAAAGTCCGTACTTTGCTCTCATACATGGATCTCATCTCAGACTTCATGGCCTCAAGCCATTTCATGGAATCTGGGCTCATCATCGCTTCCTCATAGTTCGTAGGTTCGTCATGGTCAAGTAACATGATCTCCAGAATAGGATTACCGTACCACTCTGGTGCAGATCTCACTCCGGTTTACCTACGAGGTTCGGTAGTAACTTGATCTGAAGTTACATGATCATCATCATTAGCTTCCTCACTAATTGGTGTAGTACTCACAGGAACAGATTTCTGTGACGAACTACTTTCCAATAAGGGAGCAGGTACAGTTACCTCATCAAGTTCTATTTACCTCCCACTCACTTCTTTCGAGAGAAACTCCTTCTCTAGAAAGGATCCATTCTCAGCAATGAATATCTTGCCTTCGGATCTGTGATAGAAGGTGTACCCAACATTTTCTTTTGGGTATCCTATGAAGATTTACTTCTCCAATTTGGGTTCGAGCTTATCATGTTGAAACTTTTTCACATAAGCATCGCAGTCCCAAACTTTAAGAAACGACAGCTTTGGTTTCTCGCCAAACCACAGTTCATACGGTGTCGTCTCAACGGATTTAGATGGTGCCCTATTTAACATGAATGTAGCTGTCTCTAATGCATAACCCCAGAACGATGGTGGTAATCGGTAAGAGACATCATAGATCGCACCATATCTAATAAAGCACGGGTTACGACGCTCGGACACACCATTATACTGTGGTGTTCCAGGTGGCGTGAGTAGTGAAACTATTTCACATTGTTTTAACTGAAGGCCAAACTCGTAACTCAAATATTTTACTTCTACGATCATATCGTAGAAACTTTTATTTTTGTTAGGATAATTCTCCACTTCACTCTGAAATTCTTTGAACTTTTCAAATATTTCAGACTTGTGTTTCATCAAGTAGATATACTCATATCTGCTCAAATCATCTGTGAAGATCAGAAAATAATGATACCTGCCGTGAGCCTCAATATTCATCGGACCACATACATCAGTATGTATGATTTCCAACAAATATGTTGCTCGCTCCATTATTCCAGAGAACGGAGTCTTAGTCATCTTGGCCATGAGGCATGGTTCGCAAGCATCAACTGATTCATAATCAAGTGATTCCAAAAGCCCATCAACATGGATTTTCTTCATGCGCTTTACACCAATATGACCTAAATGGCAGTGCCACAAATAAGTTGCACTATCATTATTAACTTTGCATCTTTTGGCTTCAATATTATGAAAATGTGTATCACCACGATCGAGATCCAACAAACCATTTTCATTGGGTGTATGAGCATAGAAGGTTTTATTCATGTAAACAAAACAACAATTATTCTCTAACTTACATGAATAACCGTATTGCAATAAACATGATCCAATCATATTTATGCTCAACGCAAACACCAAATAACATTTATTTAGGTTCAACACTAATCCCGAAAGTATAGGGAGTGTGCGATGATGATCATATCAATCTTGGAACCACTTCCAACACACATCGTCACTTCACCCTTAACTAATCTCTGTTTATTTTGCAACTCCCATTTCGAGTTACTAATCTTAGCAACTGAACTAGTATCAAAAACCGAGGGGTTGTTATAAACACTAGTAAAGTACACATCAATAACATGTATATCAAATATAGCTTTGTTCACTTTGCCATCCTTCTTATCCACCAAACACTTGGGGTAGTTCCGCTTCTAGTGACCAGTCCCTTTGCAGTAGAAGCACTTAGTCTCAGGCTTAGGTCCAGACTTGCATTTCTTCATTAGAGCAGCAACTTGTTTGCTGTTCTTATTGAAGTTCCCCTTCTTCCCTTTGCCCTTTCTCTTGAAACTAGTGGTCTTGTCAACCATCAACACTTGATGTTTTCTTGATTTCTACCTCCGCCGATTTTTTCATCACGAAGAGCTTGGGAATCGTTTCCGTTATCCCTTGCATATTATAGTTCATCACGAAGTTCTACTAACTTGGTGATGGTGACTAGAGAATTCTGTCAATCACTATTTTATCTGGAAGATTAACTCCTACTTGATTCAAGCGATTGTAGTACCCAGACAATCTGAGCACATGCTCACTGCTTGAGCTATTCTCCTCCATCTTTTAGCTATAGAACTTGTTGGAGACTTCATATCTCTCAACTCGGGTATTAACTTGAAATATTAACTTCAACTCCTGGAACATCTCGTATGGTCCATGACGTTCAAAACGTCTTTGAAGTCCCGATTCTAAGCTGTTAAGAATGGTGCACTAAACTATCAAGTAGTCATCATATTGAGCTAGACAAACGTTCATAACGTCTGCATCTGCTCCTGCAATAGGTCAGTCACCTAGCGGTGCATCAAGGACATAATTCTTCTGTGCATCAATGAGGATAAACCTCAGATCTCGGACCCAGTCCGCATCATTGCTACTATCATCTTTCAACTTAGTTTTCTCTAGGAACACATATAAAACATAGGGAAGCAATAACGCGAGCTATTGATCTACAACATAGATATGCAAATACTCTCAGGACTACGTTCATGATAAATTAAAATTCAATTAATCATATTACTTAAGAACTCCCGCTTAGAAAGACATCCCTCTAATCTTCTAAGTGATCACGTGATCCAAATCAACTTAACCATAACCGATCATCACGTGAAATGGAGTAGTTTTCAATGGTGAACATCACTATGTTGATCATATCTACTATATGATTCACGCTCGACCTTTCGGTCTCAGTGTTCTGAGGCCATATCTGCATATGCTAGGATTGTCAAGTTTAACCTGAGTATTCTGCGTGTGCAAAACTGGCTTGCACCCGTTGTAGATGGACGCAGAGCTTATCACACCCGATCATCACGTGGTGCTGGGCACGACGAACTTTGGCAACGGTGCATACTCAGGGAGAACACTTTTATCTTGAAATTTAGTGAGAGATCATCTTATAATGCTACCGTCATAACTAAGCAAAGTAAGATGCATAAAAGATAAACATCACATGCAATCAATATAACTGATATGATATGGCCATCATCATCTTGTGCTTGTGATCTCCATCTCCGAAGCACCTTCATGATCACCATCGTCACCGCCGCGACACCTTGATCTCCATCGTAGCATCGTTGTCGTCTCGCCAATCTTATGCTTCTACGACTATCGCTACCGCTTAGTGATAAAGTAAAGCATTACAGGGCGATTGCATTACATACAATAAAGCGACAACCATATGGCTCCTGCCAGTTACCGATAACTAGGTTACAAAACATGATCATCTCATACAATAAAATTTAGCATCATGTCTTGACCATATCACATCACAACATGCCCTGCAAAAACAAGTTAGACGTCCTCTACTTAGTTGTTGCAAGTTTTACGTGGCTGCTACGGGCTTAGCAAGAACCGTTCTTACCTACGCATCAAAACCACAACGATAGTTTGTCAAGTTGATGATGTTTTAACCTTCGCAAGGACTGGGCGTAGCCACACTTGGTTCAACTAAAGTTGGAGAAACTGACACCCGCCAGCCACCTGTGTGCAAAGCACGTCGGTAGAACCAGTCTCGCGTAAGCGTACGCGTAATGTCGGTCCGGGCCACTTCATCCAACAATACCGCCGAACCAAAGTATGACATGCTGGTAAGCAGTATGACTTATATCGCCCACAACTCACTTGTGTTCTACTCGTGCATATAACATCAACGCATAAAATCTGGCTCTAATACCACTGTTGGGGAACGTAGTAATTTCAAAAAAAATCCTCCGCACACGTAAGATCATGGTGATGCATAGCAACGAGAGAGGAGAGTGTTGTCCACTTACCCTCGTAGACCGAAAGCGGAAGCGTTAGAACAACGCGGTTGATGTAGTCGTACGTCTTCACGGCCCGACCGATCAAGCACCGAAACTATGGCACCTCCGAGTTCTAGCACACGTTCAGCTCGATGACGATCCCCGGACTCTGATCCAGCAGAATGTCGGGGAAGAATTCCGTCAGCACGACGGCGTGGTGACGATCTTGATGTTCTACCGTCGCAGGGCTTCGCCTAAGCACCGCTACAATATTATCGAGGATTGTGGTGGAGGGGGGCACCGCACACGGCTAAGAGATCAAGAGATCAATTGTTGTCTATGGGGTGCCCCCCTGCCCCCTTATATAAAGGAGCAAGGGGGAGGAGGTGCGGCCAGGCAAGGGGCGCGCCAGGAGGAGTCCTACTCCTACCGGGAATAGGACTCCCCCCCTTTACATGTTGGAGTAGGACTTGGGGGGGAAGGAGAGAGAGGGGAAAGGAAAGGGGGCCGCCCCCCTTCCTTGTCCAATTCGGACTTGGGGGGAGGGGCGCACGGCTGCCCCTTGGCCTCCTCTCCTCTTCCTCCACTAGGCCCATTAAGGCCCATTAGGTTACCGGGGGGTTCCGGTAACCTCTCGGTACTCCGATAAAATGCCGATTTCACCCGAAACACTTCCGATGTCCAAACATAGGCTTCCAATATATCAATCTTCATGTCTCGACCATTTCAAGACTCCTCGTCATGTCCGTGATCACATCCGGGACTCCGAACAACCTTCGGTACATCAAAACATATAAACTCATAATGAAACCGTCATCGTAACGTTAAGCGTGCGGACCCTACGGGTTCGAGAACAATGTAGACATGACCGAGACACATCTCTGGTCAATAACCAATAGAGGAACCTGGATGCTCATATTGGCTCCTACATATTCTACGAAGATCTTTATCGGTCAGACCGCATAATAACATACGTTGTTCCCTTTGTCATCGGTATGTTACTTGCCCGAGATTCGATCGTCGGTATCTTAATACCTAGTTCAATCTCGTTATCGGCAAGTCTCTTTACTCATTCTGTAATACATCATCCCACAACTAACTCATTTGTTGCAATGCTTGCAAGGCTTAAGTGATGTGCATTGCCGAGAGGGCCCAGAGATACCTCTCCGACAATCGGAGTGACAAATCCTAATCTCGAAATACGCCAACCCAACAAGTACCTTCGGAGACACCTGTAGAGCACCTTTATAATCACCCAGTTACGTTGTGACTTTTGGTAGCACACAAAGTGTTCCTTCGGTAAACGGGAGTTGCATAATCTCATAGTCATAGGAACATGTATAAGTCATGAAGAAAGCAATAGCAACAAACTAAATGATCAAGTGCTAAGCTAACGGAATGGGTCAAGTCAATCACATCATTCTCTAATGATGTGACCCCGTTATTCAAATGACAACTCATGTCTATGGCTAGGAAACTTAACCATCTTTGATTCAACGAGCTAGTCAAGTAGAGGCATACTAGTGACACTCTGTTTGTCTATGTATTCACACATGTATTATGTTTTCGGTTAATACAATTCTAGCATGAATAATAAACATTTATCATGAAATAAGGAAATAAATAATAACTTTATTATTGCCTCTAGGGCATATTTCCTTCACATATACCCTAAAAACATCAGAGAACAGAATAGATCGGGAGTTCCGCCACCGCAAGCCTCTGTAGCCACCGAAAACCAATCTAGACCCGTTCCGGCACCCTGCCGGAGGGGAGATCCCTCACCGGTGGCCATCTTCATCATCCTGGCGCTCTCCATGACGAGGAGGGAGTAGTTCACCCTCGGGGCTGAGGGTATGTACCAGTAGCTATGTGCTTGATCTCTCTCTCTCTCTCTCATGTTCTTAAGTTGGCACGATCTTGATGTATCGCGAGCTTTGCTATTATATTTGGATCTTATGATGTTTCTCCCCCTCTACTCTCTTGTGATGAATTGAGTTTTCCCTTTGAAGTTATCTTATCAGATTGAGTCTTTGAGGATTTGAGAACACTTGATGTATGTCTTGCATGTGCTTATCTGTGGTGACAATGGGATATCACGTGATCCACTTGATGTATGTTTTGGTGATCAACTTGCGAGTTCCATGACCACGTGAACTTATGCATAGGGGTTGGCACACGTTTTCGTCTTGACTCTTCGGTAGAAACTTTGGGGCACTCTTTGAAGTTCTTTGTGTTGGTTGAATAGATGAATCTGAGATTGTGTGATGCATATCGTATAATCATACCCACAGATACTTGAGGTGACATTGGAGTATCTAGGTGACATTAGGGTTTTGCTTGATTTGTGTCTTAAGGTGTTATTCTAGTATGAACTCTATGATAGATTGAACGGAAAGAATAGCTTCGTGTTATTTTACTACGGACTCTTGAATAGATCGATCAGATAGGATAACTTTGAGGTGGTTTCGTACCCTACAATAATCTCTTCGTTTGTTCTCCGCTATTAGTGACTTTGGAGTGACTCTTTGTTGCATGTTGAGGGATAGTTATATGATCCAATTATGTTATTATTGTTGAGAGAACTTGCACTAGTGAAAGTATGAACCCTAGGCCTTGTTTCCTAGCATTGCAATACCGTTTGTGCTCACTTTTATCATTAGTTACCCTGCTGTTTTTATATTTTCAGATTGCAAAAACCTATATCTACCATCCATATTACACTTGTATCACCATCTCTTCGCCGAACTAGTGCACCTATACAATTTACCATTGTATTGAGTGTGTTGGGGACACAAGAGACTCTTTGTTATTTGGTTCCAGGGTTGTTTGAGAGAGACCATCTTCATCCTACGCCTCCCATGGATTGATAAACCTTAGGTCATCCACTTGAGGGAAATTTGCTACTGTCCTACAAACCTCTGCACTTGGAGGCCCAACAACGTCTACAAGAAGAAGGTTGTGTAGTAGACATCATACGGCGTTACGGTAAGCCGCCATCTTCGGATCTTTCGCATCAAAATCTCCGTTTATTTGGGATATTGCGAGGTTAGAATCCCCGCGCACCTCGAGGCATTGTATGCCCATAGAGATAGCCATCTGAAAATCATGCAATAAGGTCTCATATTCGGCTGTGTTATTAGAATCTATGTACAGTATTTGGAGCACATAACGGACTGTATCTCCTATGGGGGGTGTCAGGACGATGTCGGCCCCAAGTCTAGCTAGCATTTTAGAGCCATCGAAGTGCATCGCCCAATTGGAATACGTGTCATACTCTTTAGGGAGTTTGGCCTCTGTACATTCGGCGATGAAGTCAGCCAACACCTGAGATTTAATGGCTCGGTGTGGTTTGTACGTTATTTCAAATGGTAAGATCTCAATGGCCCATTTGGCAATCTGGCCAGTGGCGTCTCGGTTGTTTATAATATCATTGAGTGGTACTTCTGAAGCCACCGTGATCGAGCACTCTTGAAAATAGTGTCGTAGCTTGCGAGATGCCATAAAGACCGCATATGCTATCTTCTGATAATGCGGGTATCGAGATTTGCATGGTGTAAGGACCGTCGATACATAGTATACTAGTTTTTGAAGTGGGAATTTATGCCCCTCTTCTTCTCGTTCGACGAGCACTGCACTCACCACCTAGTGGGTTGCGGATGTGTAAAGCAACATCGGTTCACCGACGTTTGGTGCGGACAGGATTGGGTTGCTAGCTAGTAAATTTTTTATTTCCTCCAGCTCGGCTGCTTCCACGTCCGTCCACGCGAAGTGGTCGGTGTGTCAGAGCAGGCGATACAATGGCAATGCCTTTTCTCCTAATCTGGAGATAAAACGGCTCAAAGCTGCCACGCACCCGGCTAATTTTTGGACCTGCTTGAGGTCAGTTGGTGTTGCCAATTGTGACAGGGCTCGGATTTTGGCTGGGTTTGCTTCAATTCCTCTATTGGAGACAACAAACCCGAGTAGTTTGCTGGCGGGAACGCCGAACGCACTTTTCCGGATTGAGCCTGTTGTCATATGTTCGGAGGTTGTCGAATGTAAGGCGTAAGTCATCCACCAACGATTCCACGTGCTTGGTTTTGATGACTACGTCATCTACATATGCCTCCACAGTCTTGCCGATTTGCTTTTCCAGGCATGTTTGAATCATGCGTTGGTATGTGGCGCCGGCGTTCTTGAGGCCAAAAGGCATAGTGTTGAAGCAGAAAGGCCCATATGGGGTGATAAATGTCGTTGCGGCCTGGTCGGATTCCTTCATCTTAATTTGATGGTATCCGGAGTATGCTTCGAGGAAACACAGTGAATCGTGTCCCGCGTTGCATCAATAACCTAGTCGATACGAGGTAATGGGAAGGTGTCCTTAGGGCGGGCCTTATTAAGGTCTTTGAAATCGACACACAGGCGCCAGGATTTATCCTTCTTCGGTACCATGACCAAGTTTGCTAACCAGTCTGGACGTTTGATTTCTCTGATAAACCCGGCTTCAAGTAACTTGGCTAGCTCCTCCCCCATGGCCTGTCGTTTGGGTTCGGAAAATCGGCGCAGCTTTTGCTTGGCTGGCTTGTATCCATTCAGTATATTGAGACTATGTTCGGCCAGTCCGTGCGGGATTCCTGGCATATCAGAAGGGTGCCAGGTGAAGATGTCCCAGTTTTCGCACAGGAACGAGCGTAAGGCAGCATCGACCGTCGGATCCAGCTATGCCCCGATGGAAGCTGTCTTCTTGGGGTCCGTCGGGTGAGCTTGAAATTTGACTATTTCGTCTGCTGGTTTGAAGGAAGTTGACTTAGGTCTCTTATCGAGTATTACGTCATCCCTATCCACTATGGAACGTAAGGTGGTTAAATCTTCGGCCGCGAGGGCCTCCGATAGTGCCTCGAGGGCCAGGGAGGCGGTTTTGTTTTCGGCGCGGAGTGCTATATCCGGATCACTGGTAACAGTGATAACTCCATTGGGCCTGGGCATTTTGAGCTTCATATACCCGTAATGGGGTATAGCTTGAAAGCGTGTGAATGTGTCTTGCCCCAGCAGGGCATGATACCCGATGTTGAAAGGTGCCACATGGAAGAGTAACTCTTCGGACCTATAGTTCTTCGGTGTGCCGAATACCACGTCGAGTTTGATTTTCCCCAAGCATCTTGCTTCCCGATTGGGTATAATGCCTCGAAAAGTTGTATTACTCTGCTCAATGTGACTCCTGTCCATTTGCATTTTATTGAGTGTGTCCTCATAGATGAGGTTCAGTCTGCTACCACCGTCCATTAGCACTTTAGTGAGCCGAAAGTCGTCCAAGATTGGGTTTAGGACCAGAGCGGCTGGTGCCCGGACTGAGCGGGATCTTCGTTCGTCATTGGCATTGAAAGTAATCGCCGTATCATTCCAAGGGTTTGTTGCTGCTACTTGGCAGACTTCGGCAAGGTCGCGGAGCGCCCGTTTGCGCCGATTATTTGATGAGAAGGTCTCGAAGATTGTGAATACTTCGGGATCGTCGTCCTCCGAAGAGTACTTCTCTGGGTTAGTGTTGGTGAGGATACCTTCACCACTCTTGGCCACTTGCCGGAGTATCCAACATGCCCGTAGGCTGTGTGTTGGTTCGGTATTCGGCGTCATGTGTATTTGACATGGCCTATCGAGCCATCCCTCGAGGACAGTTCTATGCCCCGTAAAGGGCTTAATTTTCTTGTCCACGGGATGGTGATCAGGTGCCCCGCGAGGGTGCATCCTTTTTGCCCGTCCGGGAGGTGGCTTAAAGGCCTATGGTTCCCAACTGGCTGTTTGAGTTTTCCAAGCGCTTTCCATTGCGCAGCACTTCTGCACTATGTGTGCCAAATCTGCAAAGTGCAGTATGCGGCGGTGGTTGAGGGCATTAAGGATTCCCTCATCTGTACAGTTGTTGCGAAATACTGAGATCGCGTTGTCGTCGCAGCAATCTTTAATCTTGTTTTTAACAAGTAGGAATCTAGCCCAAAAGTGATGGACTGTTTCCTGAGGTTGCTGACGTATATACATTAGATCACATATGTCCGGGGGACCAGAATTGCTTGGAGAGTATTGCTTGTGGTGGGCGGGTGGGATTAAATCTGACCCGTGGCCCATTGTGGAATCCGGGTTTTGAAGAATTACTGAGCTTAATGGCCCCGGATCCGGAGTGTCATGAGAGTTTTTAGGCTCGAAGCCTGATTCTATGTTCAGAGGACGGATAGTTTCTCGAAGATGGGCGTCCGGCTCGCGGAGCTCGGAGATCCAAGCATAGTTTTTTATAGCGTAGGAGGAGCGGTATCCTCACCTTGCTCTTCCATGACGATCACCAGGTGGGTGACCGGTGGGGATATGATTTCTCTCTGGTCGGGTTTAAGCCTGATCAGATCATAATATGTTGAGACCCCTAGGGCGGCGATGCGATCTAGTAGTTCGTCTAAAGACGAAACATCTGTTGGATCCATCTTATCGACGCTTTCGGGGTCGATGCGGAGATGACTTTTGGCAATCCAAGGAGCTGCCTCAGGCTTTATAGCCAGGTGATACGTCTCCAACGTATCTACAATTTTTTATTGTTCCATGCTATATTATATTCTGTTTTGGACATTATTGGGCTTTATTATACACTTTTATGTTATTTTGGGGACTAACCTATTAACCGGAGGCCCAGCCCAGAATTGTTGTTTTTTGCCTATTTCAGAGTTTCGCAGAAAAAGAATATCAAACGGAGTCCAAACGGAATGAAACCTTCGGGGACGTGATTTTTGGAACGAACGTGATCCAGAGGACTTGGACCCTACGTCAAGAAAGCAACCAGGAAGGCACGAGGTGGGGGGCGCGCCTACCCCCCCCCCCCCAGGCGCGCCCTCCACCCTCGTGGGGCCCATGTTGCTCCACCGACGTACTTCTTCCTCCTATATATACCTACGTACCCCCAAACTACCAGATACAGAGCCAAAACCCTAATTCCACCGCCGCAACCTTCTGTACCCGTGAGATCCCATCTTGGGGCCTTTTCCGGAGCTCCACCGGAGGGGGCATCGATCATGGAGGGCTTCTACATCAACACCATAGCCTCTCCGATGATGTGTGAGTAGTTTACCTCAGGCCTTCGGGTCCATAGTTATTAGCTAGATGGCTTCTTCTCTCTTTTTGGATCTCAATACAATGTTCTCCCCCTCTCTTGTGGAGATCTATTCGATGTAATCTTCTTTTGCGGTGTGTTTGTTGAGACCGATGAATTGTGGGTTTATGATCAAGTTTATCTATGAACAATATTTGTATCTTCTCTGAATTCTTTTATGTATGATTGGTTATCTTTGCAAGTCTCTTCGGATTATCAGTTTGGTTTGGCCTACTAGATTGATCTTTCTTGCAATGGGAGAAGTGCTTAGCTTTGGGTTCAATCTTACGGTGTCCTTTCCCAATGACAGTAGGGGCAGCAAGGCACGTATTGTATTGTTGCCATCGAGGATAACAAGATGGGGTTTATGTCATATTGCATGAGTTTATCCCTCTACATCATGTCATCTTGCTTAAAGCGTTACTCTGTTCTTTTGAACTTAATACTCTAGATGCATGCTGGATAGCGGTCGATGTGTGGAGCAATAGTAGTAGATGCAGGCAGGAGTCGGTCTACTTGTCTCGGACGTGATGCCTATATACATGATCATACCTAGATATTCTCATAACTATGCTCAATTCTGTCAATTGCTCAACAGTAATTTGTTTACCCACCGTAATACTTATGCTCTCGAGAGAAGCCACTAGTGAAACCTATGGCCCTCGGGTCTATTTTCTATCTTATTAATCTTCCATCAACAAGCTATTTCTTGCACCGTTTTTATTTTGCTTTATTTACTTTGCATCTTTATCATAAAAATACCAAAAATATTATCTTATCATATCTATCAGATCTCACTTTCGTAAGTGACCGTGAAGGGATTGACAACCCCTGTATTGTGTTGGTTGCGAGGATTTTATTTGTTTGTGTAGGTGCGAGAGACTCGTGTGTGGCCTCCTACTGGATTGATATCTTGGTTCTCAAAAACTGAGGGAAATACTTACGCTACTTTGCTGCATCACCCTTTCCTCTTCAAGGGAAAACCAACGCAGTGCTCAAGAGGTAGCACCAGGCGGGCGCCCATGGTGAAATTGTCGATCTGGAGGATCTGCCCAGGAACTAGGGCTTTTCTAGAGGTGATTTTGTCGTTGATGACAAGGTGAGCCATCGATCCTTCCATCGACAACACGGAGGAACTCTTAATGAAAGCACGAATGTCGGTGTCAAAACCGGCAGATCTCGGGTAGGGGGGTCCCGAACTGTGTGTCTAAGGATCGAGGGTAATAGGAGGCAGGGGACACGATGTTTACCCAGGTTCGGGCCCTCTCGATGGAGGCAAAACCCTACGTCCTGCTTGATTGACTTTGATGAGTATAGGGGTTACAAGAGTTGATCTACCATGAGATCATAATGGCTAAACCCTAGATGTCTAGCTTGTATGATTATGATTGCCTCTGCGGACTAAACCCTCCGGTTTATATAGGCACCGGAGGGTGCTAGGGTTGTATAGAATTGGTTTACAGAGAAAGGAATATTCATATCCACACGCCAAGCTTGCCTTCCACGCAAAGGAGAGTCCCATCCGAACACGGGCAAAAGTCTTCTATCTTGTATCTTCGCGGCCCATTAGTCTGGCCCATGTTGCATAGCCCGGACGCCCGAGGACCCCATTGTAACGCCCTCGATGCGGCTATAGCTCCCACGTGTCGAGGCACGACTTAGAGGCATAACCGCATTGAAAGCAATGTCACAAGTTAGGCAATCATTACAACATCCCATGTAATACATAATAAAAAGGGGAGGTAACATAGTTGGCTTACACTCGCCACGTCACATCAGAGTACATAAATAGCATCCATCAAACAAACACTCATGGCCCGTCTACGGTGCCAAAATAGAAAAGACCCCCAACATGCGACAAGGCCCTGAATCGATAACCCCAACTAGGCACCACTACTGATCATCCGGAAAAGACACGTAGTATCGCTGAGAGTCCTCGTCGAACTCCCACTTGAGCTCGTAATCGTCAACCAGAGCAGAAACACCTGGACCTGCATCTGGAGTTGTAGTATCTGTGAGCCACAGGGACTCAGCAATCTCACACCCACGCGATCAAGACTATTTGAGCTTATAGGACAGGATAAGGCAAGTATATGTGGAGCTGCAGCAAGCGACTAGCATATATGGTGGCTAACTTATTCGCAAAGGAGAGCGAGAAGAGGAGGCAAAGCGCGAGCGAGAAACTAGAAGGAACAACCTGCGCAAGCACTACTCCAACACCGTGTCCATTTCCCGGGCTCCGCCGAGAAGAGGCCATCACGGTAACACACACAGTTGATTCATTTTAAATTAATTAAGGTTTAAGTTATCTACAACCGGACATTAACAAATTCCCATCTGCCCATAACCGCGGGCACGGCTTTCGAAAGTTCAATCCCTGCAGGGGAGTCCCAACTTAGCCCATGACAAGCTCTCACGGTCAACGAAGGAATAGACCTCCACCCGAGTCACACCAATCAGACTCGGTAACCCGGTACAACAAGACAATTCGACAGGTTAAAACAAGACCAGCAACACCGCCCGAATGTGCCGACAAATCCCGATAGGAGCTGCACATATCTCTTTCTCAGGGCACACTCAGATGAGACATCCTACGAGTAAAACCAACCCTCAAGTTGCCCCGAGGTGGCCCCGCAGTCTACTCGGTCGGACCAACACTCAGAGGGAGCACTGGCCCGTGGGGGGGCTAAAAATAAGATGACCCTTGAGTCTGCAGAACCCAAGGGAAAGAAGAGGCTAGGTGGCAAATGGTAAAACCAATGTTGGGCATTGCTGGAAAAGCTTTAATCAAGGCGAAATATCAAGGGGTTCCCATTATAACCCAACCGCGTAAGGAACGCAAAATCCGGGAACATAACACCGATATGACGGAAACTAGGGCGGCAAGAGTGGAACAAAACACTAGGCGAGAGGCCGAGCCTTCCACCCTTTACCAAGTATATAGATGCATTAAGATAACATATCAATATAATGATATCCCAACAAGTAAATAAATGTTCCAACAAGGAACGGCTCCAATCTTCACCTGCAACTAGCAACGCTATAAGAGGGGCTGAGCAAAGCGGTAACATAGCCAATCAACGGTTTGCTAGGAAAATGGTGGGTTAGAGGCTCAACATGGCAATTGGGAGGCTGACAAGCAAAAGGTAGGCATCGTAGCATTGGCATAGCAAGAGCGAGCAAACTAGCATAGCAAAGATAGTAGTGATTTCGAGGGTATGATCATCTTGCCTGCACAGTTGTCAGAGTTGACTGGATCCTCACAAGCAATCTCAACGGGCTCCTCGGTAGCGAACTCGTCTCCCGGCTCTACCCAACAAGACAAACAATCAACAAGGATACAATCAACCACGTGCAAGACCAAGCAATATGATGAAATGATGATATGCTATGCGGGATGCGATGCGGGATGCAAAATGCAAGATATGACAGGAAATGCATGAACCTGGCCTCAACTTGGAATTCCAAGGGTCCCACTGGATAGAGGGGATGAAATCGCTTGAAAACGATATAAAGATCATTGGAATCGGAGTTACGGTTTGGAAATGGCGAGCGTTTTACGAAACGAACCGATCTGCGATATACAGCAAGTAGGCTCCTAAATGCAACGAAGTGAACATGCTACAGCCACCAAACATAAAAACAAAAGACATGGCAGTGATGTACACAAGATGGTTAGCAAAACACTATCACTGAGCCATAGGCAAATTCATCCATTAAGAGGTTCAAACAAGCATGGCAAAAATGAATATGCAAAACAGATTCCAGACTTGGTGAAATTGACACTAGTCTGTAATTTCAGATCACGATGCTCTCTTCGGAGCAGCAAACCAACATGATAGATGACCTGAACATGAAAAGTAAGAACTTGGCATGGAGCTACTCAACAAGCTTAACAAAACACCCAAAGTGACCTGGGGCCAAAAGGGTTCACAAAATACTCTACCGAGCTCACGAACATAGCTCGAACTCAATCAGTTTTCAGACTCAGTGAAGACTGAGACATGCAGAAATTTAACTGACGAAGGCATGTAAACGAGCTCGATGCACTCACTACGGTGCAAGTCATGGCAAGGCAAGCATACATCCATTAAGAAGGAACAAAATACAAGCTAGACATGGCAAGAACAAAGGCATAGCATGCATGGATCACTAACGGTAGCATCGGCAAAATCGCAAACAAGTTGACGATCTGCCCAGATTAACAACGAAGCAAAAGTTGAGCTCGATTGAGTCAACCTAGAGCACTCCATATATGCACAAAAAGACATGGGTGGATAGAGCATAACATAAATATCAAAACTCCCTTACTGATCATCCTCAAAAGAGGCACGGATCACTAGGAAACAAGCTGGACATATAGCATCATGAACTAAAATATCCCAGACTTGGTGAAAATCACTAAGTCCCTGAAATCAGCAATCTCAGGTACCTCTCTTCGCAAGCTTGCACAAGACAACACACACATCCTAAAAATGCATGGGTGGCACCTCTGGAAAGAAGACAAAATGCTTAACAATTCATCCCAAAGGGGCACAAGCATATCATGCACGAATTAAACATGGCAAAAATGACAAAAGTGCATGATGAACTAACGGATCTGCAATTTTACTCACGAAGCCTCCTTCTAACAGCATTTTGGGCATTAAGATGAACTCAAATGCAAATGATGCAATGGAATGAAATGATGTACATGTCGAGACGAAGATTTTGATATATCATACGCCCAAAACAGAGCTACGGTTGCGGAGATATAAGCAGTCAAAGTTGCATAAAAAATAGACAGGGGAGGGGAAAGTCAACCCTAGATCTAGGGTTTACTGTTCACGCCGGGGTCACTGTAGCACCCGAGCTCGGGCTCGCCGGAAACGGCTCGCCGGAGCCGGTGGGGGCGGCCGGAGCGGCGGGGAGGCGCGGCGCCGGTGCGGTGGTGGCGGCGCGTGGCGGCGAGGAGGCCGGCGGAGAGGCGGCGAGCGGTGGCGGGACACTCGGCGGCGGGGCCCAGAGCAGCGGTGGCCGGTCGGTGGCGGCGATGGAGCCGGTCGCCGGAGGGCGGGGAGGCGGCGGCGCCCGAGACGAGGAGGCGGCGCGGAGAGGCGGGCTCGCGGGGGCCCCTCCTGGGCCTCCCGGGCCGGGACGGCCGCGGCGATCTGGTCCCGCGGGGACGCGTGGCGGCTCGCGGTTGGCTGGCGGCGGCGGGGCGGACGGTGTCCGGTCCGATCCGGACACGTCCGTCGGCAGGGGGGTTTGATCTGTTTTTTTGTTTAAAACGAGGAGGACGGGGAGGAAGACGAGATCTGAAATGGGGGGGTGTATATATAGGCATAGAGGGAGCTAGGAGAGTCCAAACGAGGTGCGGTTTTCGCCCACGCGATCGTGATTGAATGCTCTAGGACATGGAGCACAGTTTGGTGGGTTTTGGGACAAATTTGAGGGGTGTTGGGCTGCAACACACACGAGGCCTTTTCGGTCCCTCGGTTAACCGTAGGAGTATCAAACGAAGTCCAAATGACCCGAAACTTGACAGGCGGTCTACCGGTAGTAAACCAAGGCCGCATGGCAAGTCTCGGTCCAATCTGGAAATGTTTAATCCCCACACACGAAAGAAAGCTAGAAATGACCACCGGAGGAGAACGAAGCGCCGGAATGCAAAACGGACAACGGGGAAAATGCTCGAATGCATGGGATGAACATGTATGCAAATGCAATGCACGTGATGACATGATATGAGATACATGAAAACGAAAACAACACATGGAGACAAAACCCGAATCCGAGGAAATAAATATAACTTAATGCCGGAAACGGCAAGAGTTGGAGTACAAATTGGGAAAGTTACATCTGGGGCGTTACACCCGTAATCCAGGATTCCCTCAACGGCGACTCGGACTTGGTGGTCCAGCAGTCATCTGGTGACTGGGACGCCAAGGATGCAAACATGGCGAGCTACCGCTTCCTCATCCAGCAGATCAGCAGATACTTTGAAGGGTGCGAGTTCCTTCACGTACCACAGGCCGACAATGAGCAAGCCGATGCCCTGGCACGGATCGGGTCCACTCGCCAAGCGACGCCAGTCGGTGTCTCCCTCCAATGCCTCTGCAAGCCGTCTATCAAGCCTTCGCCAGAATCAGAGTCCATCTTCGTACCAGCTGCTCCCGGAACAGTCAGATCCGACTCAGGGGCTGCAGCAGTCGGCCCGAGGATTTCGGCAGGCGGCACGGGGACTGCTGCAGTCGCACCCGGCCCGGTAACTTCAGAACCCGGCCTGGGGGATGCGGTAGGCGGCCTGAGGACTTCGGCAGGCGGCACGGGAACTACAGCAGTCGCAGTCGGCCCAGGGATTCCAGGACCCAGCCCGGGGGCTGCAGCAGTCGGTCCGGGGACTTCAACGACACAACAAATGGCGGCCGACTCCAACCCGCCGCCTCCCAACCCAACCATCCTCATACCAGTGGTCGTGATGACAGTGGTCGAAGAACCATCGTGGGCGCATCCCATCCTCAACTTCCTGGTGAGCCGTGAGCTACCAGCCGATGAGATCCTGGCTCGGCAAGTGCAATGCCGGGCAGCAGCATACACAATAGTAAACAAAGAGCTTGTCAGGCGCAGCGTAACTGGCGTTTTCCAACGCTGCGTCGAGCCAGAGAAGGGGAAAGCAATTCTCAGAGACACTCATCAAGGCGAGTGCGGCCACCACGTGGCCTCTAGATCCCTTGTCGCCAAAGCTTTCCGCCATGGTTTCTTCTCGCCGACTGCTTTGGATGACACCAAAGACTTGGTAAAAAAAGTGCAACGGATGCCAACATTTCAGCTCTAAGCAACACCTGCCGGCTTCTGCACTCAAAACCATCCCCCTAACTTGGCCTTTCGCCATTTGGGGGCTGGACATGGTAGGCCCATTCAAGACAGCACGCGGCGGCATGACTCATCTGTTGATCGCCATGGACAAATTCACCAAATGGATAGAAGCGAAGCCAATCAAGAAACTGAATGGTCTGACTGTTGTGACCTTCATTGCAGATATCACCGTCCGGTATGGTGTACCACACAGCATTATCACCGACAACGGCATAAACTTTGCCAAAGGCGCCTTGGCCCATTTCTGCGTGATGCAGGGCATCTGACTGGATTTAGCGTTCGTTGCTCATCTGCAGTCAAATGGCCAAGTCGAACGAGCAAACGGCCTCATCCTGTCCGGCACCAAGCCCCGACTGGTCGAGCCGCTGGAGCGCTCGGCCGGCTGCTGGATCGATGAGCTACCGGCCGTCCTTTGGAGTCTCCGGATCAAGCCAAACAAATCAACCGACTTCACTCCTTTCTTCCTTGTGTACGGGGCCGAGGCCATCATCCCAAATGACATCGAGTTTGACTCACCTCACGTCACCATGTACACAGAAGCGGAAGCAAAGGAAGCATGAGAAGACGGTGTCGACCTGTTGGAAGAGGGACGGATGCTAGCACTTAGCCGGTCCACCATCTACCAGCAGGGCATGCGCCGCCACCATATCCGTAAGGTCAAGACCCAATCTTTTCGAGAAGGAGACCTTGTGATCCGACTGATCCAGCGAAAAGCTGGCCAGCACAAGCTCTCGGCCCCGTGGGAGGGGCCTTTTGTCATCAGCAAAGCTTTGGGCAACGAGTCCTACTACCTCATCGATGCGCAGAAGCCCAGGGCGCTCAAGAGGGATGATTCTGGCAAGGAGACGGAGCACCCATGGAACGCAAATCTCCTTCGAAGATTTTACAGTTAATGCAGTATGTATCATGCTACCTTTCGTATTAAGAGCTAAGACATCGGGACCCTCGAGGAGCACTCGGGGGCTACCCTTTCTATCTATATGATAAGTTTCTGCCTATGAATATGTTATTTTCATTCTTCCGCCTGGCACCGAGTCCGACCAGTCGGCCCGAGGGCTTGCCGCCTTGTCCTATGCCAACACTACCTGCAGTCGAACAAGTAGTGTGCCGACATCTGGAGCCCTCTCTTGCCTTAAGCCGCAGTTCACAGAGCGACTGTCCAACTGGTAAGAGCTAAAGGCAGGAAACGGTGTCCACACGAAAAATGACTAAGGAAAAATGTGTTGGTATAGGCCAAGTCGGCTCCTTGCCTTTACCGTCCGGCTGATAAGCAGCCGGCCGGCCGGCTTCTCATCTTGACTTGCTACGTTCTAAGAGGCCAAAGTACTTGTCTTCCTAAAACTGCTAAGTCCCTGACCCAGCCACAGACCACAGAGCGGCTGTCCGGCTGGCAGGGCGGCAACCAAAGGAAAGCGGCAAAGGAAAAAAGCCAAAGTAGAACAGGAAAGCAAGGAAAGATAGAACCCGGTAAAGCACACACTTGTGCGAGATTAATTTACATAGAGCTCATAGCCAGAATTCAACAAGGTATGAATACACCCCCAGTGGGTGGAACTGCGTAAATTTAACAAAACTTGTTCAAAGAATTACAAGCGCAGGAAAAGATAAGATAAAACTGGCCGCCTAGGCCAAAGGAGGAACAGGTGGGTCCGACAGGTTGGTGGAGTCGGCAGCGTCGGCTAGTGGAGTGGTCGACTGGAGAGTCTCCGCATGGTCAGCATCAGCAGCAGTCGCACGCGGCTCGTTGCTTGAGGCTCGATCGGGCTGAGGTTGGCCGTCTACTCTATCTTTCGGCACGTCGTCTTCATCACCCTCGACCTCCTCATCTTCGCCCTCGACGCTGGAGGCGATCTCCTCTGCCGAGTCGTCCTTGTCATCCGGGTTCAGCCCGAACCAGTCGGGTGGCACCACGGCGCCCCGTTCATCCAGGTCGGGGACGAAGATGGAGGTGTCGGCGTATTCAGCAAGTGCCGCCACCCGCTGAGAAAGCTCACGGTCCACCGCCGCCAGCTCCGGTCCAGCTTCAGCCCGAAAAGTGGCCAGCTGGTCCAGGTTCAGCTCGGGGTACCATGCCTTGACGAACTCCAAGGTTTTCCGCGCACCCGCCCGAGCTGCAGCGCCCTTCCAAGCCTTGAAGCGGCCAACTACTGCTTCCAGCCAGTCGGCAGTCCGACTGGGGTTGCGAAGCACTTGGACGTTCGGCCAGAGGGCGGTCAGCATCTGGGCCCCGACACGCTAAAGGTGACGGAGCATGCGGTGGGCTGGCTGGAGACGCGTCCTGACGGTGAGGAGATGCTCGTTGAGGTTCCAAGGTGCATTGGGAGGAATCTCCACTCCAACCCTCCTACGCTGCTCATGTCATGCCTTGATGACTTAGCTCACAGCGACGGCGTAGCCGGGGAAGAACTCTGCACAAGAAGAAAAACAGAAAAGTAGAAGCCGGAAGCCGACTCCTGATGCGGTCGGCGGCTGTTCGAAGGAAAAACAGGACTTACCATCGATCATGTCCTCAATTGCGCCATAGCCGTCAGAAAGGATTTTCTCCTTCTCGGCCCAGTGCGAGCGTTGAGTCTCGAACTCGGCCGTGAAGGAGTCTTCCGCCTCCTTCATCTTCTAGAGCTCCGCTTGTGACGCTCCGCCTGGTCCGCCAGCTCCTTGGCCAGGCGGTCACACTCATGGGCCGCCCTGTTGCGCTCCTCCTCCTTGGCGCGCAGCTCGATCTGGACTTTGCCCAGGCGCCGCTGCAAGTTGGGGCTGCCCCTGCAAAGATAAAAAGATAAACATATCAGCAATCAACAAAGAAGACAAGTGGTCGCCGGGAGATCCGGCCCGACTGCTCAGCAGTCGGCACGAATCTCGAGGGCTACACCCAGCGGGTGCGCTGACGCGCCCCTGCAAGAAAAAAGACGGAGTGCTTACTCGGGCTCTCGGTCAAGTCGGCGGTCCGCTTAGCCAGCTCCTGGAGCTGGGAGTTGTAGGCGGCTGCGCGGATGTTGTGATAATCCTGCAGCAAAGACAATGGAAGAAAAACAAGTCAGCAGTCGGAAATTACCTTTTAAGTTCCAAGCCGCCTGCTCAGCAGCCGGCCCGGAACTCGGGGGCTACAGCTAGTGGGTGCGCTGGCACGTCCCCACGGAAGATTATAAGAATTGAAAGCAAGAAGCAAGAAACTTACCTGAACGGCCGCTCGCGTCGCCAAGAACTCCTGTGTATACTGCTGGAGGGCGGCGCCTTAGGCATTAAACCAAGCATGGACCTCTTGCGCGGCAATGTTCAACACACCTGTGCTGCCTCCAGACGTCCAACCTGGTGGGGCGGCACTGGTGGCCTCAGCATTGGGGGTCGACGAGCTCGTGGCCCCGACCTCCAACGGTCGTGACGCTGAGGCCTCCCTCTCTGGACGCCGACGCACCGGAGTACGGGCCATAGGAGTCGGCGACGGCGGCACCGACGGCGCTTCTATCCGGCTGCTCTGTGCGTCGCCAGTCGGCATGCGAGGATTCACCTCCGCCTCTAAGACGACGGGGCCTCCGCCCTCCCTCTCCATGACCAGCTGAGCATCGCCGGTCCCTCCAGTCGGCGTCTGGCCCTCCGGCGCCGGTGGCTCTGCATGCAGTGGGATGACGAGCTCCGCGGTCCGGCTGTGCGCCGCCTCCTCCGCCTGAGCCTTGGCAGCCGTGTCTGCCTGCTCCTTGGCCGCCAAGTCGTCCTGGGCCTTGGCCGCTTCGTCAGCCTCCGCTTGTGCCGCCTTGGCCGCCTTTGCCTTCTCCCGCTCCTCGCGCGCCTCTTGCGCGTTCCTATCCGTTGCCTCCTGGAGGTCGGCGAGTGGGTCAACGTGGCGGGGCCCCGCGGAGCCGCCTGTCCCCCCAATCACCGAGACGGACGGGGCCCGCTCAAGAGAGAGAGGGACCTTGTTCGTGTCAAAAAAGAAGAATTGAGAAAAAGTATTGTAAGAAAAGAAGAAGAGCAAACACAAGGCAACAACGGAAAGGCCAAAGTACTTACCTAGACACCATCGGGTGTTGTTTTGGGGCCTTCTGGTGTTGGGCCGCCCTCGTGGGGGCCTCCTACCGCCTGGTCGCGGCAGCCGAAGACTTGAGCTTCTTGGGCCAACTGCCGTATATCCCGGCGTCGGCCCGACGCTTCGGCGCGCCTGAGGAGATCGCGCTCGCCTTGTCGGCGCCGTGAGCACGGCGCGGCTCGTTTTCCTCATCATCATCATCTGGCCAGTCCTCAAGGCCGCCTTCTGAGGATCCGTCTGCTCCACCTCCACCACCGCCTGTGGCGTCGTCGTCCTCCATGGCGGCTGCCCCCAAGTCGGGGTCATCCATGTAGCTCTCTGCTTGGCCCGGCTGATATTGGCGGCCTGGCTCTAGGGCGTCGGTGGCCGAATGGGTCGAGAGGATCTGTTCCATGGCCAACTGGTCAGGCGGCAAAAAGAAGAACACGGACGAATGAAGGAAGAAAAAATCAAAAAGACTTACTGCAGGAGGAGGGTGCGCTCGGCTGTACGGCGGCTTGCCAAACCGCCACTCCTTCTCCGAGAGCTTGCAGTTGGAGAAGTAGTTTACCAGCCGGACGATCTCCACATCCGGCATCTCCTTGGTGCTCATCCGGCATGGGTCCCGGCGCCCGCTCATGCGGCAGATGATGTGGGGCCGGGACTGAAGGGGGAGCACTCGGCGTGCCGCGAAGCCGGTCAGCAGATCTGAGGCCTTGAGGCCCTCCGACTCCATCATCACCTATAGTCGGGCGAGGGCGGCGGCGAAGGAGGCGGCCGACATAGTCTTCGGCCGGAACTGCCAGTTGGTGCGTGGCTCAGCCGGTAGGTTCATGTAGTCCTCTGCCAGGTTGACGTTCCGGACGTAGAAGTAGGAGCGCTGCCACAGCTTGACAGACTGCGTCAGTGAAAGGGCCGGGAAGAGGACCCCGGTCCCTGAGCGCCGCACTGCGACGCAAGCCCCGCACCGGGCCGCCTCGCTCTTGGTGGCGGTACCCAGCTTGAGGTAGAAAAACTCCCCCAGAGCTCGAGGGTGGGGAGTATGCTGAGGTAGCCTTCGCAGAGAGTGACGAAGGCGGCTAGCAGCACCATCGTGTTCGGCGTGAGGTGGTGCAGCTGGACTCGGTAGAAGGACAGAAATGAGCAGAAGAAGCTACTTGTTGGCAGGCCAAAGCTGTGGAGAAAGTGAGAACAGAAGACGACGTGTTCTCCGTCCTCCGGTGCTGGCGATATTTCTGCCTCCGGGAGAACACGCGCTTTCACGCGTGCCTCAAGAGGCAACCAGCACGTCCGGTGGAGGAAGGGGAGGTGATCCTCGTGGATGTTGGAGCCTTCCTAGTCGCCGGCCCTTTCGCGCGCCATGGGCGTCGATGCTGCGCGGAGGCGCGCCGCGACGGTAAGAAGGCAAGAAAGCTGCGACATGAGGGGGGTTCGGTGACGACGAGCTGCGGCAGCGCCTCGGCAAGAAGCAGGGGCGCGGCGGCAGCAAGAAGAAGAAGAAGAAGAGAAATGGCGAAGACAAAGGGAGAGGAGGGCGCGCGTGCGTCTGCCGCCCCCCTCCTCCCCCTACTTATAGCCCCAGATAGCGAAGCCGAGGGGGCGAGACGTGGGGGGTCGTGGGATTAACTGCGCCCACTCCCCCCACATTCCCATGATTTACCGCACGATAAAGGCACGTATTAACTGCCGCAGAAGCCCAACCGCCCACCTCGGCAGCAGCAGATACACGCGCGTGCCGAGGCCCTGTAGTGGCGGGCCCCGGCCTGCGGCGACGTCCCGTCGCGCGCGTGGGCTAGCAGGCCGGTCTGGCCTGTTAGCCCATGTGACAGGCAAGCAACAGGCGGCTGGCCTACCACCCGGCAGGCGTGCTACTCGGTCCCACCATGACGTTTCGAATTCACCAGGCGGTCGTCCTGGTGATGGTCGGCTCCTTGTTGTCGACACTTCCAGAAGACGGATGAAGCAAGTTGACCAAACAACTCAGAATAGGAAGCTGCTGGGGCTTCTTGCCTTTCCAGCCGTGACGTCCCACCAGCTTCGGGGACTACTGTCGGAGTAAATGACCACGGGTAGCCTCATCAGCTCCTCATGATATTACAAGACATCGGGGCCGACTGCGCCCCTCATACCTCCCGGACGGACGACTGCTCCCTTAGGCCGGCTGGTCCAGGCGACCGGCTGCCAAAAGGAAGCAGGATACCGGAAGGTGGCTACGAGGCAGCCGGTTTCCAGCAGGCGGCCCCTCGTGCCCTCAAAGTTTGCACCTGCATAACTACGACGGAACGGGGCATGGCTACGGTGCAACATGTCACCCTCGAATCCCGGGCTGAGCGCGGCTACAGTACGAGTGTACCTGGCGGACGCCCGCCATCCGGCGGGGTACTGTAGCCACACATCCTGTGACATCACCTACTACCTAGGGAGCTACGCTCCCATCATGACCTGTCGGTACGGCCCATAGGCGGCAGGCCCTACCTGACGGTGAACCCTAGAAGGCGCCAGATCTCCAGAAGGCAGCGACGAGGGTGATCCGCCTCCCACCAGGCGGCTCCCTCCCCCCTCAAAGTTTGTGCACCATTAACCAGAGGAAACGGGGAATAGCTACAGTGAACGCCCACTAGGCGTCGGTACTGTAGCCATGCTTTCCCCGATAAACCATCCGTCATCGGTAACGAGGCTACAGTGCGGAGTGATCAACCGGACCCGCGAGCGGCGGGCGCCGCCTGTCGGACGAGTACACGACAGCCGGCGGGACCCACCAGGCGGCGGGCCCTAGCAGCCGGCGGAGAAGCCGGTGTTTAGAGAGACTAACGGCCGGGTCCCACACCCGGCCGGATTACCATTATACCCCTGGCGGGTAAGCCTATATAAATCCCCCAGGTCACCCATGCAAAGGGTTCAGAACCTTAGCGCGCGCACACACATATAGAGAGGGAAAGAAAGGCTAGCCACGCTCATCTTTCTCCTCTAGCCAAACAGCTCAAGGAGCAACCTTGTAGTTACCTTGTTGAGATAGTGATCATGCGGAAACCCCGCGGAGCAGGACTAGGGGTGTTATCTCTCAGGAGAGTTCCGAACCTGGGTAAGATTCGCCGGCTTAGGCATTCTCGCTCACTCCCGCCTCTAGAGCCGGGCGACGTACTCTTGGCCCTCTTCATGACAAGCCACCCCTTGGCATATGTCGCACCACAACCCCGACAGTCGGTTTGAGACCGTGATCACGACACATTACCGCCTTGGTCCTCCTATAAATATGACTTACCAGCTACGGCCAAAGATACACCGAAACAACCTAGGGTTTTGCCTCATCTCACAACTTGCAACGTCATCATAGTCTACTCCATTCCAAACGTGTGTGTGCACCAGCGAGCCGGAGAGCAGGTCTCTAGAACCCTTCGTCCTTGTGATCCTGCATAGGGAAAGGACGAATTAGGTTTTTGGGAAGCGCTTCCTGCGACTGCTCAACTTCGTCACCGTGGGTGTCTTCCATCCAAGTCGGGCCACATCGCGTACCGACGTCTCCAACGTCATTTGCTTCGACCTGTCTTCACCAATGCGTCATCAACAACATCACTTCTGTAGCAGCTACAGCTACAAACAAATAGTACGTGCGTCATGATTTGTTCATGTCTCTAATTATGGTTGCCATTACTTGTGCAATGGTGCTGTACATGTTTCCATGTTCTTCTAGTATGCTAGATTGCTGCATGCTAATAATAATTTTAATCATGATTTATATTCTCTAAAGTTTAGTCTCATACCGTTAGTGGGGAGGTGTGGTGTACATGATCTTAACCTTGCTCCTGCCTTAAGTCAAATTTCCCTCATGAGTTGCGTTTGTAGCACGGTCGATTGAAAGGCGGGGACAACTTATGGCTAAAAGGAAAAGCTGATACGTAGCACGCATCAAAGAGAGACTATGACAGCAAAGCTCTTGATCTGTATGCCCTTCTTATTCAAGGTACTTAAAGGTTAAAAAAATCTAAAGATATTTTTATGCACGGTTCTCTCTTCTTCCTCTTCTTTTTTTCTTTGCTTTTTGTCTTCAGTACATTGGCGTGTACACTCATGAGTCATGAATATGGAATTAATAGTATATATATAGTACTAATGTAAACATGGTTCCATACAATCCCGCTTTTAAAACTTCAGAAACACTAACGCCCACACGTGTGGACGTTTGCATCTCGCCCACACGCGTGGATCCACGTTCGTTTGTGGTTGCACGAATTTTGACATGTTTGTGGTGCCATGTAGGACTGGGCTGGTGTGTGGGCATTCATCCGGTCGCCCACACGTTTGTTTTCACCACACGGAGGGACCGGTGTGTGGGCGTTTAGCAGTTCGCCCACACAGGGGCTGGTGTGTGGGCATTTATCAGTTCGCCCACACGCCCGTCTCCTCTCCCACACTCAAAGCTGCCAGTTGCCATGTGTTTTGCAGGGTACATGTCAACTACCCTGGTGTGCTTGTAAGCAGATGGCAACTCTCTCTTTTACCCGAACATGTCAGTTGCCATGTGTTTTGCAGGTTACATGGCAACTATCCTAGTGTGCTTGTAAGCAGATGACAACTCTCTCTTTACCCGAACATGTTATTTTGCCATGTCTCTTTGTAGCGCTACATGGCAACTGCCTAGTGTTAGTAGGTGGCAACTCCTAAAGTTTTCAAATCATGGCAACTGTAGTAAACCAGACCATACATGGCAACTGCCTAGTGTTAGTAGGTGGCAACCCCTAAAGTTTTCAAATCATGGCAACTATAGTAAACCAGACCATACATGGCAACAGTTGCAGTTGTTCAAAAATGGCATCTGGCACTTGACCTTAGATGGCAACTGCAGTTGAGCAACCATGGCAACTGTAGTTGTCCGACATGGCAACTGTAGTTCAGCGACATGGAAATTGCAGTTAAACGAACATGGAAGAGAGGTCCAGACCATGGAAACTGCGGGGCGCATGGTGACTGTCAGTCGGGGCGTGCAGGACCATGATGTAGGAGGCTTGACGTACGGACGTGTGGGTGTTATCTATTTCGCCCACATGTAGGCGTGTGAGAGGGACCGGGAGGAAAAAATGTATGGGCATTATTTGCTTTGCCCACACGTAGGCGTGTGGGCTGATCTTCTTAGATACCACACAAAACGTGTGGGTAGACCCCTTAACATCCACACATGTGGCAGTTATCAGCGTCCTAAAACTTAGCAAGAAAATCACATCGTTCAAGCTTTTCTAAAAAAAGTAGACAAACAGCGTATGCATGTAGAAAATGGACAAAAAGCATGACAATATATTTTTACTGTGTGTTAAATACGATCATTTGTGAGTTGTGCAAAAATAAAAATAAAAATACTTTGCTAATTTTCATCCATTGCGTTAGTTGCTTTAGTATCTCCAAGAAAGGCCCTCGAAGGGTCATTTGAGGGCACCCCCTACTTTCTCAGCCCTAAAAACTCTAACATTGCCCTTCATTTCTCAGATTTGTAAAGAAAATCTTCTTGTTGCACATTTGCTCTATGTGACACCACAATAATTTGAATTATAATATGTCTACGCATAAAACTCAACAATGTTCAAATTCATAATTTTGAACACAAAAAAAATCAAATAATACTAGGAAATGTTCATCAAACTACATAGTTCATCCAACGTAGTCGGTGTTTTCAACAAAAGTATAGTAAATAAACTACTTGGACACATATCATTCCCACGAGTGCTGAAAAAAAGATCATCTTTGAGTTGATCGCTTGTGTTGGCCACGGTCCGAGCCAAGGCTCATGTTTGATATATATTACCTACTGTTGTTTATCATTTTCATGGTTAATTAAAATTGGAGAGGGGCTCCTTCGTCCGAAAAAGGGTCATTTCGAAGTTGATCGTGCGCTTATAGGGTTTTCCATCCTTCTCTAGACATCAAGGAATTCATCTAGCAGTAATGTGATGCGGATACTCCAAAGCCACATAGACTCCCATATCATTGCACTCAAAGTCTTCATTTTGACCCACACTCGCTCTCAATGATAACACAAACAACAGTGCAGACAAGGAGGCGATGCCGTAGCGACTTGCACCTTGTAAGGCTAGGGCACAGTGCAGGAAAACATGGAGAGCCGGAACAGCGAGAGGGTGGCAGACCTCGGTGACGCTGGTGGAGGGAGACGGTCGGCACCGCCCGGATTGACGGGCGGGGTGGCGAAATCGGGCAGAGGAGAGGGGTGGGATCCTGGAGGGAGGAGGTTAGGAGGATGGAGTAGGGCGGCCTTGAACTAAGGGCTTGGAGGATTATTATTTTTGGATCCTCGGTTATGAATGTTGTAGGGGTTGATTTGCAAAAAAAATGTAGTAGGGGTTATTGGAGTTGATTTTTTGTCCTTAGCCCTCAAAAAGTGATTTGAGGGGTGGAGTAGGGGCCTCTTGGAGATGCTCTTATCTTCTGCTTAACATGGCAAAACTGAGATAGAGCCATTGATCGCCCATGAATCAAGGATATGATTAGTAATATGGTTGGAAATTCTAAGCTAAACATTGTTCACGTTGATCCTGATATTGAAACTTAGCAAGAAAAAAAATCGCATGTTTTAACTTTCAAAAATGTGCATGGCAAGGGATATATTCTCTTACCTTTTTGTAGGACAGCCGATGCTCCATGTGTATTGTCTTCTTTTACGCTGCACCGGCTAATTGATAGAGTGCTCTACATTGTGTGTACATATAGATATAGTGATGCGGCGCAAATGTAACATGTGGGGTGCTATATGCACGAGGTACAATTAATTGATCACTTATGAATGAAGACATCTTAATTATCCTAGAATTAAAAGGAAATGGCCATAAGTGATAAGCATATTCAAATTAAAATGCTGATATAAATGTCTCGGTTATGCAAATGTGCTCCTTATATTGACCTTTTTTAAGCTACAGCAGACAGCCGCACAGCTACTCTGCAAGGTGATTACCTTGTTGGATATTTATAGCTCTCTGAGTTATTTCCCTTTTTTGGTTCTTTTCATATTTTAACAAACTGATTTGTGTGCATGGTATGGTGTAGATCAAGGCGGGACAGTGTGTCTAGTTTCCATTACCTAAAAGATGGCATGCATGTAGAAACCATAATGTGGCAGCCTAGATGGTAGTAGGGGTACTGTTTAGATAAACCATCATTCATCACTGAACAAAAACGTGATATTCCCTAACAAGATCGCAGACACATATATAGCCAGAGTCCATATGATACAACTGATTCGGTGTTGCTTTGTACATTCTCTCTTCCTTCCTCTTCCTTTTTGTATGTAGAAGCTACCGGTGTACCCACATTCTTGATCCAACTCAGCTCACTACAACCAGTGTAGCTGCATTTCGTCCATGGAAATTAATATGCCTCAGTAGCGATGGATGTCGTTATTTGAACGCTATAGTTGTGTTATATTAAGTTATATATGTGTACTAAGAGCATCCGCATCCCTAGATGTTAAGCAGAAGCTAAAGGTGAGAGAAATTGTTTAGCACTAGTGCTAAAGGTTTAGCACTAGTGCTAAAGGATGCATGTGAAGTAGATGCTAAGATCAAAAGCTTAGCACTAACGCTAAGCTTAGCATCCAATGCTAAGCTTAGCAAAGTATGTTAAACTAATAGCTTGTGTGCCAATCTTTAATTTGAATGATAAATTTAGTATATTTAGCACCTTCAAGTGGTGCTAGAGGATATGGTAAAAAAAACACTTATCGAGGTGAATGAGAGAGAAAGTTGACACACTTATCAAGGCTGAAATCTATAATTATTTATAAAGATGCGGATGATCTAAGAAATCGACCAGTGGCCCCACAATGCACATATATATTTAAAAACATAAAATGTGTGTAAGTGACATCTAAATTAACGGGGGCATGTTCAGCTTTTAACTCTTGGATCGAGAGAAAGATGGTGTGTTTACCGAGGCTATAGGTGTTTATAGGGTGTGGATGCTCAAACAATGTAGCAATGGCTTCACACATTGTACATGTATAAACATGTACTCAGCTTGTTAACTGTTGGACCGAGATTATGTAATATAATTATATGAACCATTTATTAAAGACTTGATATTTTGAAAACCTCAATAAAGACATGACATATAGTGGACACTGTCTTGGTAGTTTTATTTCAGCAATGGAGTAATCTAGTCACTCGCAGAAAACTTGATCCATTCACTTACCAGGATTGGAGAGAGAGAGAGAGAGAGAGAGAGAGAGAGAGAGAGAGAGAGAGAGAGAGAGAGGGAGAGAGAGTTACACGTCTAGACTCTAAGAGAGAAATGAGGGGCGGTCCGGCGCCGTGTAAGGAAAAGGATGAAGCTTGCGAGGGAATCTGGAAAAGAGGAGGTAGCTAGTAAAGGTGGCCCCCATCCGATCGATGAAAATCTCGAGGGGAGGATGACTAGTGTGCCTCCTACCCCAGCCGACGACGATCGACCCAGAGGAAGAGAAAACCTACTTATAAGGGCAGCTAGCCGCCCGGTAAAGGCAGCAGCAGCACCCTCCTCCAACCAGCAGGAGCAGAGAAGAAGAAGCAAAGTGCGCATCTTGCTCCTTGGCCGAAGCAGCTACCAACCTAGCTGCCGCAGCCCGGAGCACGCAGACGCCGTCGTCGATCGCCGGGGTATGGCGCCGGTGGGTCTGCCGCCGGGTTTCCGGTTCCACCCGACGGACGAGGAGCTGGTGAACTACTACCTGAAGCGCAAGATCCACGGGCTCCACATCGAGCTCGACATCATCCCGGAGGTGGACCTCTACAAGTGCGAGCCATGGGACCTCGCAGGTATGATCGATCGATTTGAATTCGCATGTGATCTCGCCTACGTGAACTGATTGATGAATTACACCATCCGTCCTCATGGCGCGTGCAGAGAAGTCGTTTTTGCCGAGCCGTGACCCGGAGTGGTACTTCTTCGGGCCGAGGGACCGCAAGTACCCCAACGGCTTCCGGACCAACCGGGCGACGCGGGCAGGGTACTGGAAGTCCACCGGCAAGGACCGGCGCGTCATGACGCAGCAGCACCACGGCGGCGGCGCCCGGGCAATCGGGATGAAGAAGACGCTGGTATACTACCGCGGACGCGCGCCGCAGGGGGTGCGCACCGATTGGGTGATGCACGAGTACCGCCTCGACGACAAGGACTCCGAGGACACCATCGCCATCCAGGTACGTATAATTGATCACCTTCGTTCTCTCTAGCTATATCATATCTCTCGTCATGAGCATGCTGATCGTCATCTCCTTCTATGCATGGAAAATTAGGGTTCTTTTTTAGGAATTGGAAGTTAGGGCTTTGAGAAAATTTTGATCCTTTTCTTTTGTGCTGGCCGGCCGGCCGGCCGGGCAAAGAAAATTTCTGCTTGCATCCCAAATGGAAGGCGTAAAAATTTCCTGAGAGGATTAAAACATGGCTTTCTATCACGTCTGTAAAACGGTACGAGTACTGGTAGTAGCTAAGTATGGGTCGGGTCACTTTGCTTTCATCCAGCTGATGAGACAAACATGTAGGCCTCGCCTCGCTGTCCAAAAAATTCAACTAACAAAAGTAAAAGCCGGGGCCTTAGCATTAGTAGTATTAATTTGTTCTTTCTCCAGCGACGTTCTTTGTTCTAAGAGAGTAGTGCGTACTCTACTCTACGTGTTAACCATGCATGCTGCGCTGCGTTCTCTTTATTTTGGTGAGATGAGATTAGAGCAGTCTGCACTGATCATGAGGCACTAAAGGGCCTTAACCAAAGCTAGAGAGCAAGCAAAGCAAAGCAAGCCCTCATGCATCTTGGCGCGAGATAGCAGCTCGTGTCATGGCCATATGCATGTCGGCGTCCTCCCGCGCTTTCCGCTTTATTCCGTGCTGAATCCCATCATCATCCTCGCACCCTTCTGATTCTTCCATGGCCGGCTAGTCTTCTTATTTCTTCTCCCGCTTTGCTTTGATCATCGATCGGCCTCTTTTCTGATTAACAATCAACAAGAATGTATACAACCCTATGATGGCACTCTGATGGGTCAAATTGCCCAAAACCCAAGGCCTATTGACTAGTAATTGGCAGAAGTAACTGCACATGAGATAATCATGCATCAGTGTGTGCATAAACTTTCAGAAAAGACTTGAGAAACCACAATAGCAGATGGATCTTGTTTTTGCTTTTTCCTATCATGAGTTAATATACCATGCATGGTGGATGGATCAGGATACCTACGCGCTGTGCCGGGTCTTCAAGAAGAACGCCATCTGCGCCGAGGTGGAGGAGCTGCAGGAGGGGCAGTGCAGCATGGCACTGCTCGAGGGCGCCTGCCAGCAGCTGCTCGCCAGCAGCCGCACTGCCGGACAGGAGTACTACCAGACCCCGTCGCCCGACGTGCCCGCAGGGTCCACCTCCGGCGGTGCTGACGCCGACGCAGACGACGAGGCAGACAAGGACGACTCCTGGATGCAGTTCATCTCCGAGGACGCCTGGTGCTCCAGCACCGCCGCCGAGGAGAGCACCTCCTGCGCCGGCTGATCATGCATGCGGCCGGAGAGCTTCTTCTGTCGGTGGAAATAATCCTCCTGATATATATACCTATATATTTTTTCCTTTTTCTTTTTGTGATCGGTGCTGCTGGCAATTTATCAATAATCACCGAGTGTTGAAGGTGAAAGATTAAGCAGTAATAAGGTATATATAATCCTTTTGGGTTCCATCTTCCAGCGTATTGCTGGGAGTTTGGGTAACCGATCGATCGATGCTGGCCTCAAGGTGAAGGCTGTAATCCTTCCTGGAGATGAACTCATAAGGAGGATTTATATTTATATGATGATGATAGGAACAATCAGACTTCATTTGTGTTTTCTTCGTCTTCTGTTCATGCTTTCCTTGGTGTTCATATGTATTATTATGCTTCTCGATTGGAGGCTCTTTTTTTTCTCCTCTTGCTGTGAAAAAAGAAAGAGTGAGGCTATGCCATTCCATAGCATACATAGTTGTTGTGTGCCTCCCTGTATGTCAATAGAATTGAACAAAAATGTAACTGTTTGTACCTGCCTGCTCAATTTGCATATATCTGCTCCAAACCTGGCACCTGGTTCTTATTGCCTGAGTAAATCCGTCATTCATTTGTTGATCAATAAATAAGAAAATAAAATTGCAACTAAAGTATGATTTTTGGCAACCAAATTTGTACCGTACATTGTTTACATATATATTACATAAGTAAAATAGACCAAGCATATAGATATGAAAAAACATTTTTTTCATACTTCTTGAATCATAAAATAGATATCTCACAGTAAACCATTTTACTTTCTTTAAATGTATCTTCAAATGCTGAAAACCTACCTTTTCTTTAGAATATCACATGCAAAGCACTATATCCTGTAAACATGGAAAATCCTATGCAGCAGGATCCGTTACATGCTTGGATTGCAAGGCATGCATCAGTACTGACGAAGAAGCTTAATTGAACACTTCTGTGCACAAAAACGTTGAAGGAATACTATTCTAGATCAGAGGTTACCACATGCTGTTACCAGTAGCCCTAGAATGTCAATCAGAATCCTTCTCAAGTCAATAAATATAAGCTCGGAGCAGCTTTTTACTCTCAGTAAACATACAGGTCTAGGACTGTATTTTTCACAAAACCGTGTACTGCAACAAAGTGTTACCCGAGTGGTGCTCCAATAACATCTCTTTTTACCACATGGCCAGGAAAGCTTCTATGCAGATCTCAGGCGAAAACACTAATGATGTATCATCTTTCTGGGCATCGTTCCGGCCTCGCTGGTACCAGAGAAGACAGAACTAAAGTTCTGCAGTCTACCTTATGTGTGTCTTCACCGTGAATCTTCGCTGCAAGCGTGTTGCCTCTGAATCTTTTTCAGAATGGCCCAGCAGGTCGATAGTACCCTTGAACCGTTTCGCCGTTTGGATAGTCACACCAACTGCAAAGTAATTTGCAAATCTACATTTAGAAACAGAATTTGCTTTAGACCACATGCATCTGAAGGTGATGCCCTTCTTTTCGTGTAGAGAATTGGGTAAGGCTACTCGCTGGCCTCTTTACATGCGACGCCATCTGCTTCGTTGGCATTGTAGAGTTGGAGGAGTTTAGGAGAAAATTACAGCCAGTTTTTTAACAGATCATTTATCCCCTTCAAAATAAGGTTGCAGTACACATAAATATTTCTTGCATTGAGACTGATCATTTGATCTTACTAATCGAACGGCTTCCATTCAAGAAAGAGAGGATCTAGATCATTGCCGTTGATTTCTATGTATTGTTGAACACAAGGAGCTTTCTAATCAACTTATGCTTCTGGAGGCATTTGTATGCTCAACTAGAAATGTGATGATCGAATGCACTCAATTACTCCTTTGTCAGAATCTAAAGCTAAAAGTTTTGTCTGATCTAGATGGCTGAATGGCTAGCAATGCAAGCTCATTGACACTATAGGGCCTCATGGCTACATGAACCTTTCCTTTTCCCTTCTGAAACTTTCTGTTTTACAATGCTGATCCCAAGACAGATGCATGTGGCATAGCTCCCCACCCTTGTCTTTAGTCCTCTTCTTCTCTACGACACTTCAAAGAGGCTAAGCTTGTGAGGCACAAAAACAAGTTCAGTGGGCAAAAGAACATGATCTAATGCAAGGTCCAGGCAGGCGGCATCGTGACAACTTTCTCATCCTGGTACAGCGCCCCTCCACGACCTACCAGCATTGGAGATCATAAAAGTGTGTTATCCAGATAAAAAACAGAACAAAAGTTAAAAGAAATGAAAAGAAGATCCTTCGGTGCTGTAAGACGTCCAGAGCCTGCTTGTGTGAGAATCCTGGAAAGAGAGACACGGCTACTTGTAGGGCAGGCTTTGAATCATTTCACGGAGGGGCTAAAGAGCGCAGCAGCTGGACACGGTAGGGAAAGCCAAAGGGGAAAGACAAAGAGAAAGATCAGCAACAAAGGAGGAGGCGAACCAGGAGATCATGGCGCCGGTTGGTCTCCCCCCAGGCTTTAGGTTTCATCCAACTGATGAGGAGCTTGTGAACTATTACCTCAAGAGGAAGGTCCATGGCCAGAGCATCGAACTCGACATCATCCCAGAGGTAGACCTCTACAAGTGTGAGCCTTGGGAGCTAGCAGGTAACCTGAAAAATTAAACTCTGTTGTGTTGTTCATCCTGTTGTCTAACAACTGCTGAGTCCTGATTGAACTTGGGATATGTTCTTTGTTTTGGAAGAGAAATCGTTCCTGCCCAGTAGAGACCCTGAGTGGTACTTCTTTGGGCCAAGGGATAGGAAGTATCCAAATGGATGCCGGACGAACCGAGCAACTCGAGCAGGATACTGGAAATCGACCGGCAAAGATCGATCCATCAACTACCAGAAGAGGTCAATCGGTATGAAGAAGACATTAGTCTTCTACCAAGGCCGAGCTCCTCAGGGGATCAGGAGCAACTGGGTCATGCATGAGTACCGCATCGAGGAAAGCGAATGCAACAACACCATGGGGGTTCAGGTTACTCCTTCATCCTCCTCTCCTCACTTTCAGTATCAGTTAAATCATTGTGTTTCTGCTGCATCTAGTGAGCTCAGGATGCAGTTCATGGTACTAAAATCCAGCCAATCTTGTAGTAATCATACCTTGGAAATATGCATGATTTTAGAGATGTTGTCTTGCTAAAATAATTTTGTTTTGATTATAAACAGAAAAAATAAAATTGACAATAAAAGAGGGAAAAATTAGCTAGGGCATACGCAGTTCAGGAAAACTACGTTGTTTATGCATGGAGTGCATGAAAAGCTAGGGTTCTTATCTCTTTTTCCCCGGCCCATATCCATCAGCATAAAGTATTCCTTGCTTCCATAGACCATAGATACTTTACAAAGTACAGCAGAAGTTCTTCTAATGGGGTCACACATGGTGCACTTTTTTGGTGCTCTTGATAAGACAAATGTAACATCCAATCCTTGGTTTCTGAATTGAAACCATACTGTGTGACTGCATAAGGGGTGCCACCACCGCCTCATGATCCAGAGTACACATAATCTAGGTCTTTTGCATGTTGATGCTACCTTAAAGCTTAGACATCCTTCGGTGTGGCCCAGTGCTGTGTAGGTGGCTTTGCACTTTATTCTCCATGTCCCACTCCTACTTTACTTGTTAGTAAAACTGAACATAAACTTCTGATCCCATGTTAACTGTAGATTAGATGGGAGAGCAGAGCACAGCAAACTTGCTAGCTAAAAATTGTGCATACTGGGCCATCCATTTCACATTTCTGTGACTGTTTATACAGTAATAGTGCAGTACTATTCAGAGTTTGTGCATCGCTTTATGTGACAACTAAATTTGGTTACATTTAGTCCAAACGTAACACAGCAAATACCCCACAAAAAACTGTTTATAAGTGTGGATGGTTGATCATATTCTAAGAGACTATTAGGCTGCAGCATACTGCAGTCAGCACTGAACTTGCATATAATTTCCTGCTGCACATAATGCTGAATTCTCTAGAGATTCATTCCCAAAGATTGGTAATAAACAAGGTTTATTTAGCTAGAAACCCAGAATTCTATCATGAAAAGCCAAGTAGCTAATGATAAGCCCTACAAAAGAGAACAAGAAAAAAAAGCAGGATGTGAACCCCGATCCAGCACATGTATGAACATAGAATGTTATTTGAACGTATAGATATAGCACATGTACCAGAGCAGCAAAAGTCCCCAAGACAATGAAGCAGCAGCATCTACACAGTTTATAAGTTTGCAGATGTAACACAGATATTCTATTATCAGAACGCAAATAACTAATTGTGAGTCTTACAGAAAAGAAAAAAAAACAGGACACAGACCCCAATCCACCGCGTATAAACATAGAAGGGCCTTCCAATGCATAGATATAGCACATTAGCACATGTAACAAAGCAGGAAAAATCCCCAAAATAATGAAGCAGCGTAATAAATACAGTTTAAGTTTGCAGCTGTATATTGTTCAGTAAAGCAGAAAGGTTAGAATGGCATTTTTACATCCATATGATTCAAATTATAAAGGTTAGCATGGAATTAATTTTCCATCCATGTGCTCATGATTCGTCCAACATAGAGACAGTTAGTTTCATGTGAAAGCAAAAAAAGAAAGGAAACGAGGACTGGTTGTTCATCTTTCTTGTTCTTCTACAGGACTCCTATGCGCTATGTCGGGTTTTCAAGAAAAATGTGCCGGCTGGTGAATTTGAAAAACAAGGGGAATGCAGCTCATCACAGGCTAAAGGAAATCAAGAACAGGTTACAGACTTTGAGGATGCTGGAGAGTCCTCAACTGCAAACGAGAATGACAAAGACAATTCTTGGATGCAGTTCATAGTGGAAGACCTGTGGTGCAGCAACAAAACCAAGTAATGAACTAGAGAATGCAGCTTGCTCAACATGATCTAACCAGAAATTCCAGCACTAGTTACACTGTGTATCTTTGTATATGTTTGATAAAAACACTTCTCACTTTGGACAGTATGAACACTTAAGTTTGGACTCTGATTCTTGATGTAGGCTTATACTTTTCTTCTTTTGGTAATGTAATATACAAATGGGCTACTTTGTACTCGAAGTCTTCTTTTACCTGTATCTACCATCCAATGCAATGATTTATAGTGAAAGCACTAATACAAAAGGCAGAAACGTAGTTTAATGTATCTTATTCTGTGCACAGTTTTCATGTTCCAAAAATTTTGTAATATCAGTTTATAATGATTTTAAGGGTATCAGTCTCAAATGTAAAGAGACCAAAGCTACTAATACCATTAGCAATCACCATTACGAACTAATCAAATTCAACTCGGAAATGTAAGGTGCCAATATGGTAGTGAATCGTTCTTATTAATGTTTAAAGGTTCCTGAGTTGCAAAATGTATACAAGTGGTGCAATTGTCATGTTCGTCAATAGCCTAAGCTCGTGTGAAATAAAGAATAGCGTAAGCTACATACAGTTTTCAGACTGTTTTCCAGATGTAGGTTCTAACTAGAGCTGTTTAGATATCATTGTACTCACTTGGCCATTTCAAGGCTGAAAGCTTGAAATCTCCGCATTCAAGTTATCATAAAATCCTTGAATACATGGCTGCATGGGTTGCTGAAAACCAAACACAGAACCCATCGACCTTTATTTATGCGCCTTTAGCACCATAATGTGTCATATATTTTCATAGCGTCTGCCTCTGAATATGTTCAGTTCATATGCATTTTCAGCCAAAGAAACAAGATGGTTAAATGGTTATTCCAATTCAAAAAGGTGTCAGGTAGTCAAAATCTACTTTTAGCCGAAGAAAATAGCTGCCTCTTACCACAATTTAAAAAGATGTTTCACAAAGTCAACATCTATTTTCAAAATCAGGCAAAGAAATCAGTTGCTTCCCATCCCAATCCAAGGCTAGCTAGTAATTGTTCATATACTGTATCATAGTACTCGTATCATTTCAAGGCTGTGAAAGCCAGAGATCTCAGCACCCAGACAATAACAAATTCCTCGGATATATGACTACATGGTAGCTGTAAACCAAACCCAGACCCCATCAACCTAATGCTTGCATTTTGCGCCTTCAGGTCCACACTGGTTCATGTTTCTCCATGATGAATTCAGTTCATACATCTTATCAGCCAAGGAAATCAACTGTGTTCTTACCAGTTGCCACCATCAAAAAATATGGGTCGGGTTACTCAGGTAGTCAAAATCTAATTTCAGCCAAAGAAACCAGCTGCTCCTTGTCATAATTCAAAAGGTAGTCCGTTGGCCGATGTCCATTTTCAAGAACAAGCAAAGAAATCAGCTGGTTCTTATCACATTTCAGAATGTTATCAGCCAGTCAACACCTATATTTTAAATAAAAAAGGAAATGGCTGATTCACATCACAGTTCAAATGGTCAGGTCAGCTACTCAGGTCTCTGGGGTAGTCTTTTGTTTTAAAATATTTTTGGAATTCCACAAAAAAATGTCCTGATTGGTAGTGCATCCAAATTGCAACCGATAAAGCTGGTATGAACTACCAAATCGAAGCTGTGGCTGATCATGACAACTTTTGCAAAGACATCGAGATGGTAAATCAGATCTGTACCGGGAGGTCGCGGGAGCAGCAAAGTGGATCGATTCGGGGCAGAGGCGAGCACGCGATCCCAACTCCAGGGCCCCCCATGGCGGCGGCCGCGTTCCACCGCCGCAGCACGACCGCCCTCGTCCCCGCGGTCAGCGGCGACCTCGGCTCCAATCTGTTTCAAAGCAAGAGACATGGGGCGTGAACGAACGAAGCAGGCAACGAGAACGCAATGCACCTCGGGTGTTCGACGAAATGGCTGGGTGGAAACAGGTTTTGGGTTGGGGCTCGTACCTGCGCCGCCGCCGTGCCGGTGCAGACAAGCCGTTCCATTCTCCGGCTGGGTGGATCGCCGTCTGCAGTTGTTACTCGACGGATTTTGAATCAGCTCGGATGAGTGGGCGTGCAGAAAAATTCAGAGACAGACAATGGAGATTAATTCAGAGAGGGACAAACAGCTCGAAGGAATTTCGCAGTTCAGAGGTGTTCAATGCAGAAGATTTGGGGGCAAAACCGAGTCGATTTGGGGGCAGAAAATTTGAGAGTACAGGGATGTGAAATCGGCCAGCGTATTGCAAAATACTGAAACCGTACTCAAGAGATGCAGAGGAATTCAGGGGTAAGCTACTGCAATTTCCATTCCAAATTTCTTCCAGTACAACATCAGCTCACAAGACGGGAGCAGACAAACACCAGCGACATACAAGGAGAACCACGAACCCTAGACAGCAACTAGATAGATACCACTACTCTGCCGGACGGCGGCGTCGCGAGCTGGCTGGGCCCTCGGCCTAGCCGCCGAATCCGTAGAGGGTGCGGCCCTGGCGCTTGAGCGCGTAGACGACGTCCATGGCGGTGACGGTCTTGCGGCGGGCGTGCTCGGTGTAGGTGACGGCGTCGCGGATGACGTTCTCGAGGAAGATCTTGAGCACGCCGCGGGTCTCCTCGTAGATGAGCCCCGAGATGCGCTTCACGCCGCCACGCCGCGCAAGACGGCGGATCGCCGGCTTGGTGATGCCCTGGATGTTGTCGCGCAGCACCTTCCGGTGGCGCTTGGCGCCGCCCTTGCCCAGCCCCTTGCCTCCCTTGCCGCGGCCCGACATCTTCTCTTCTCTCCGGTGGGATTGGCTTGGATTGTGTTTGGTGGTGGGTGATGAGATTGATGGTGGTGGAGTGCGCGGCGAGGTGGGATTTATAGCCGCGGGGTTTGGGGAGAGGGGAGCGGCCAGGATCCGCGTGATGCGGGGCGCGGGCCGTCGGATGGGAGGTGGACGGCGAGGAATGGGGGAGGAGGGGTGGCGCGGATCGGTGACGTGGCGGGGAGGTGTGCTTTTTCTGTGAGGACGAGGCGGGGTGCGGGAGCGCGAGGAGGGAGTGAATCTCGTTTGGGTGGATGGCGGGCGGGCCCGCGTGGTTTTCGGATGGATTTTTGCGCGGGGTGCTCGCTGCCGCGAAGTTTTGGATGCGTTTTTGCGGAGACTGTCGGTGTGGGCGTGGCCGGTGAGCTGTGTGCAGGCCACGGAACTGGTTTGAAGGCGTAAACTTGGTTACGACGAGCGCGGATGGAAGGCGTATTGTACGTTTTCCACGACTCTGGTCTGGTAGGCAAAATTGTGAAACCAATATTTGTGCTTCCTTTTTCCTCTCGTCCCTCGTGGCTGGAATCCTAGCCACCGTCAGGAGAGGCCAATCTTTCAGCGGCTCCCCTTCGCCGGCGGTCGCTGGTGGTGAGGGGGGTTGTCGGATCCACGCGCGTGGATCGTTTGTACTCCCTCAAAATCTAGGTTTTTAGGCTATTCATCGTTTTACTTCGACGACAACAATGACGACGCTGAAATTAAAAAAATCGAATCCTTCCCTGACGAGGACATCTGTCTTATGATTGAAAATGAATTTGGAAACCAATTTGTTCAAACAAGGATGGCGTGGCGGCGACGACATTCTCGTGGTGGATCCATGTCCTCGGACTCCGTCGTTGCGGCGGCGTTTGCTCCAGCGTGGCGCAGAGCTTGGGAGGTAGTCCAGAAACGGATGCAGATTATGGTCTGCATCGACGACATCTGGAAGACGGAATGTGTGCTGAGTTCGTGGTTTGTGGATGGCAGGTATGGTTTCCTCCTTCGGTATCTTAGTTGTGGTAGGGTGTCAGATTTAGAGTTCGATGGCGTGTATCTGGGGTGTTGCATCGGTCTTATTCCTTCAACGACAAGTGCTCCACTTTTGACGAGCCACCTTGAAGGTCCACAAAGTTGCATATCAGCGATGAAGTCGCGGTAAACTCGGGTGAGGAGATGATCTGTTATTATTTTCTTCGGTGTTTGCTGTGGTGGTGTCGGAGGCACGTAATGAGCGTTGGTATCAAGCTCAGAGATATTTTGCTGGCTTTTCAGTTTTATTATATCGATCCTTACGTGACTTGTACTTTGATCTATACCATACAAAAGTTGCGAAACCAAAGATTGTGATTCGTCTTTCTTTCCCAACACTAGTGATGCGTTTGGTTTTTCTTGGAGAAACTTCTAATCTAGTACTTTAATGCCAGTACAAAGAACACTAAAAATTAATAAAAATTACATCCAAGTTAATTGATTGTCTAACGACAACTACAAGCATTGGAGTGAGCGGAAGGCACGTTGCCGTCATCGCCCCTCCTTCATCATAGCCGGGCAAAAATTGTTGTAATAGACAGTCAAAAAATCGTGTTAAGCCTTCACAGAACTAGTGCATCGGAACAACAACCGTCGTCGATGAAGAGAAGCATAAACTGGAAGAATCCAACCTATAGACACACGAAAGTAGATGCACCAATACTGGATCCATGAAGATCCATAGAAGACCAACATTGTCGGCCCAGTTGAAACCAGGGTGCCACAGGGCACCTACTGTTGGGGAACGTAGTAATTTCAAAAAAATTCCTACGCACACGCAAGATCATGGTGATGCATAGCAACGAGAGAGGAGAGTGTTGTCTACGTACCCTCGTAGACCGAAAGCGGAAGCGTTAGCACAACGCGGTTGATGTAGTCGTACGTCTTCTTGGCCCGACCAATCAAGCACCGAAACTACGGCACCTCCGAGTTCTAGCACACGTTCATCTCGATGACGATCCCCGAACTCCGATCCAGCAGAATGTCGGGGAAGAGTTCCGTCAGCACAACGGCGTGGTGACGATCTTGATGTTCTACCGTCGCAGGGCTTCGCCTAAGCACCGCTACAATATTATCGAGGATTATGGTGGAAGGAGGCACCGCACACGGCTAAGAGATCAATGATCAATTGTTGTGTCTTTGGGGTGCCCCCCTGCACCCGTATATAAAGGAGCAAGGGAGGAGGAGGCCGGCCCTAGGAGGGGCGCGCCAAGTGTGGAGTCCTACTAGGACTCCCTAGTCTTAGTAGGATTCCACCTCCCATATGGAATAGGAAAAGAGGAAGGGAAAAGGAGAAGGAAGGAAGGGGCGCCCCCCTTCCCTAGTCCAATTCGGACCAGACTAAGGGGAGGGGTGCGGCCACCCTTGAGGCCCTTTTCCTTCTTTCCCGTATGGCCCAATAAGGCCCAATACGTATTCCCGTAACTCTCCGGTACTCTGAAAAATACCCGAATCACTTGGAACCTTTCCGATGTTCGAATATAGTTGTCCAATATATCGATCTTTACGTCTCGACCATTTCGAGACTCCTCGTCATGTTCCCGATCTCATCCGGGACTCCGAACTCCTTCGATGCATCAAAACTCATAAACTCATAATATAACTGTCATCGAAACCTTAAGCGTGCGGACCCTACGGGTTCGAGAACAATGTAGACATGACCGAGACACGTCTCCAGTCAATAACCAATAGCGGAACCTGGATGCTCATATTGGCTCTCACATATTCTACGAAGATCTTTATCGGTCAGATCGCATAACAACATACGTTGTTCCCTTTGTCATCGGTATGTTACTTGCCCGAGATTCGATCGTTGGTATCTCAATACCTAGTTCAATCTCGTTACCGACAAGTCTCTTTACTCGTTCCGTAATACATCATCCTGCAACTAACTCATTAGCTGCAATGCTTGCAAGGCTTAAGTGATGTGCATTACCGAGAGGGCCCAGAGATACCTCTCCGACAATCGGAGTGACAAATCCTAATCTCGAAATACGCCAACCCAACAAGTACCTTCGGAGACACCTGTAGAGCACCTTTATAATCACCCAGTTACGTTGTGACGTTTGGTGGCACACAAAGTGTTCCTCCGATAAATGGGAGTTGCATAATCTCATAGTCATAGGAACATGTATAAGTCATGAAGAAAGCAATAGCAACAAACTAAACGATCAAGTGCTATGCTAACGGAATGGGTCAAGTCAATCACATCATTCTCCTAATGATATGATCCCGTTAATCAAATGACAACTCATGTCTATGGTTAGGAAACATAACCATCTTTGATGAACGAGCTAATCAAGTAGATGCATACTAGTGACACTCTGTTTGTCTATGTATTCACACATGTATTATGTTTCCGGTTAATACAATTCTAGCATGAATAATAAACATTTATCATGATATAAGAAAATAAATAATAACTTTATTATTGCCTCTAGGGCATATTTCCTTCAGTCTCCCACTTGCACTAGAGTCAATAATCTAGTTCACATCGCCATGTGATTTAACATCGATAGTTCACATCACCATGTGATTAAAACCCATAGTTCACATCGACATGTGACCAACACCCAAGGGTTTACTAGAGTCAATAATCTAGTTCACATCGCTATGTGATTAACACCCAAAGAGTACTGAGGTGTGATCATGTTTTGCTTATGAGAGAAGTTTAGTCAATGGGTCTGCCACATTCAGATCCGTAAGAATTTTGCAAATTTCTATGTCAACAATGCTCTGCATGGAGCTACTCTAGCTAATTGCTCCCACTTTCAATATGTATCCAGATTGGGACTTAGAGTCATCTGGATCAGTGTCAAAACTTGCATCGACGTAACCCTTTACGACGAACCTTTTGTCACCTCCATAATCGAGAAACATATCCTTATTCCACTAAGGATAACTTTGACCAATGTCCAGTGATCTACTCCTAGATCACTATTGTACTCCTTTGCCAAACTCAGGGCAGGGCATACAATAGGTCTGGTACACAGCATGGCATACTTTATAGAACCTATGGCCGAGGCATAGGGAATGACTTTCATTCTCTCTCTATCTTCTGCCGTGGTTGGGTTTTGAGTCTTACTCAACTTCACACCTTGTAACACAGGCAAGAACTCCTTTTTGACTATTCCATTTTGAACTACTTCAAAATCTTGTCAAGGTATGTACTCATTGGAAAAACTTATCAAGGTATTGATCTATCTCTATAGATCTTGATGATCAATATGTAAGCAGCTTCACCGAGGTCTTTCTTTGAAAAACTCCTTTCAAACATTCCTTTATGCTTTGCAGAATAATTCTACATTATCTCCGATCAACAATATGTCTTTCACATATACTTATCAGAAATGTTGTAGTGCTCCCACTCACTTTCTTGTAAATACAGGCTTCACCGCAAGTCTGTATAAAACTATATGCTTTGATCAACTTATCAAAGCGTATATTCCAACTCCGAGATGCTTGCACCAGTCCATAGATGGATCGCTGGAGCTTGCATATTTTGTTAGTACTTTTAGGATTGACAAAACCTTCTGGTTGCATCATATACAACTCTTCTTTAATAAATCCATTAAGGAATGCAGTTTTGTTTATCCATTTGCCAGATTTCATAAAATGTGGCAATTGCTAACATGATTCGGACAGACTTAAGCATAGATACGAGTGAGAAACTCTCATCGTAGTCAACACCTTGAACTTGTCGAAAACCTTTTTGCGACAATTCTAGCTTTGTAGATAGTAACACTACTATCAGCGTCCGTCTTCCTATTGAAGATCCATTTAATCTCAATGGCTCACCGATCATTGGGCAAGTCAATCAAAGTCCATACTTTGTTCTCATACATGGATCTCATCTCAGATTTCGTGGCCTCAAGCCATTTCGCGGAATCTGGGCTCTCATCGCTTCCTCATAGTTCGTAGGCTCGTCATGGTCAAGTAACATGACCTCCAGAACAGGATTGCTGTACCACTCTGGTGCGGATCTCACTCTGGTTTACCTACGAGGTTCGGTAGTAACTTGATCTGAAGTTACATGATCATCATCATTAGCTTCCTCACTAATCGGTGTAGTAGTCACAGGAACAGATTTCTGTGATGAACTACTTTCCAATAAGGGAGCAGGTACAGTTACCTCATCAAGTTCTACTTTCCTCCCACTCACTTCTTTCGAGAGAAACTCCTTTTCTAGAAAGGATCCGTTCAAAGCAACGAATATATTACCTTCGGATCTGTGATAGAGGGTGTACCCAACATTTTCTTTTGGGTATCCTATGAAGACGCACTTCTCCGATTTGGGTTAGAGCTTATCAGGTTGAAACTTTTTTACATAAGCATTGCAACCTCAAACTTTAAGAAACAACAGCTTAGGTTTCTTGCCAAACCATAATTCATATGGTGTCGTCTCAACGTATTTAGATGGTGCCCTATTTAACGTGAATGCAGCTGTCTCTAATGCATAACCCCAAAACGATAGTGGTAGATCGGTAAGAGACATCATAGATCGCACCATATCTAATAAAGTACGGTTATGACGTTTGGACACACCATTACACTGTGGTGTTCCAGGTGGCGTGAGTAGTGAAACTATTTCACATTGTTTTTAACTGAAGGCCAAACTCGTAACTCAAATATTTTACTTCTGCGATCATATCGTAGAAACTTTTATTTTTGTTACGATAATTCTCCACTTCACTCTGAAATTCTTTGAACTTTTCAAATGTTTCAGACTTGTGTTTCGTCAAGTAGATATACTCATATCTGCTCAAATCATCTGTGAAGATCAGAAAATAATGATACCTGCCGCGAGCCTCAATATTCATTGGACCACATACATCAGTATGTATGATTTCCAACAAATCTGTTCTTTGCTCCATTGTTCCGGAGAACGGAGTCTTAGTCATCTTGCCCATGAGGCATGGTTCGCAAGCATCAACTGATTCATAATCAAGTGATTCCAAAAGCCCATCAGCATGGATTTTCATCATGCGCCTTACACCAATATGACCTAAACGGCAGTGCCACAAATAAGTTGCACTATCATTATTAACTTTGCATCTTTTGGTTTCAATATTATGAATATGTGTATCACTACGATCGAGATCCAACGAACCAATTTCATTGGGTGTGTAACCATATAAGGTTTTATTCATGTAAATAGAACAACAATTTATTCTCTTACTTCAATGAATAACCGTATTGCAATAAACATGATCAAATCATATTCATGCTCAACGCAAACACCAAATAACACTTACTTAGGTTCAACACTAATCCCAAAAGTATAGGGAGTGTGCGATGATGATCATATCAATCTTGGAACCACTTCCAACACACATCGTCACTTCACCCTTAACTAGTATATGTTCATTCTGCAACTCCCGTTTCGAGTTACTACTCTTAGCAACTGAACCAGTATCAAATACCGAGGGGTTGCTACGAACACTAGTAAAATACACATCAATAATCTGTATATCAAATATACCTTTGTTCACTTTGCCATCCTTCTTATCCGCCAAATACTTGGGGCAGTTCCGCTTCCAGTGACCAGTCCCTTTGCAGTAGAAGCACTTAGTCTCAGGCTTAGGACCAGACTTGGGCTTCTTCACTTGAGCAGCAACTTGCTTGCCGTTCTTCTTGAAGTTCCCCTTCTTCCCTTTGCCCTTTTCTTGAAACTAGTGGTCTTGTCTACCATCAACACTTGATATTTTTCTTGATTTCTACCTTCGTCGATTTCAGCATTACGAAGAGCTTGGGAATCATTTCCGTTATCCCTTGCATATCATAGTTCATCACGAAGTTCTACTAACTTGGTGATGGTGACTAGAGAATTCTGTCAATCACTATTTTATCTAGAAGATTAACTCCCACTTAATTCAAGCGATTGTAGTACCCAGACAATCTGAGCACATGCTCACTGCTTGAGCTATTCTCCTCCATCTTGTAGCTATAGAACTTGTTGGAGACTTCATATCTCTCAACTCGGGTATTTGCTTGAAATATTAACTTCAACTCCTGGAACATCTCATATGGTCCATGACGTTCAAAACGTCTTTGAAGTCCCGATTCTAAGCCGTTTAAGCATGGTGCACTAAACTATCAAGTAGTCATCATATTGAGCTAGCCAAATGTTCATAACATCTGCATCTGCTCCTGCAATAGGTTTGTCACCTAGCGGTGCACCAAAGACATAATTCTTCTGTGCAGCAATGAGGATAAACCTCAGATCACAGATCCAATCTGCATCATTGCTACTAACATCTTTCAACTTAGTTTTCTCTAGAAACATATCAAAAATAAAACAGGGGAGCTAAATGCGAGCTATTGATCTACACCATAGATATGCTAATGCTACCAGGACTAAGTTCATGATAAATTAAAGTTCAATTAATCATATTACTTAAGAACTCCCACTTAGATAGACATCCCTCTAATCCTCTAAGTGATCACGTGATCCAAATCAACTAAAGCATGTCCGATCATCACGTGAGATGGAGTAGTTTCAATGGTGAACATCACTATGTTGATCATATCTACTATATGATTCACGCTCGACCTTTCGGTCTCCGTGTTCCGAGGCCATATCTGTTATATGCTAGGCTCGTCAAGTTTAACCTGAGTATTCCGCGTGTGCTACTGTTTTGCACCCGTTGTATTTGAACGTAGAGCCTATCACACCCGATCATCACGTGGTGTCTCAGCATGAAGAAGTTTCGCAACGGTGCATACTCAGGGAGAACACTTATACTTTGATAATTTAATGAGGGATCATCTTATAATGCTAACGTCAATCAAAGCAAGATAAGATGCATAAAAGATAAACATCACATGCAATCAATATAAGTGATATGATATGGCCATCATCATCTTGTACTTGTGATCTCCATATCCGAAGTACCGTCATGATCACCATCGTCACCGGCGTGACACCTTGATCTCCATCGTAGCATCGTTGTCGTCTCGCCAATCTTATGCTTCCACGACTATCGCTACCGCTTAGTGATAAAGTAAAGCATTACAACGCGATTGCATTGCATACAATAAAGCGACAACCATATGGCTCCTGCCAGTTGCTGATAACTCGGTTACAAAACATGATCATCTCATACAATAAAATTTAGCATCATGTCTTGACCATATCACATCACAACATGCCCTGCAAAAACAAGTTAGACGTCCTCTACTTTGTTGTTGCAAGTTTTACGTGGCTGCTATGGGCTTACCAAGAACCGTTCTTACCTACGCATCAAAACCACAACGATAGTTTGTCAAGTTGGTGCTATTTTAACCTTCGCAAGGACCGGGCGTAGCCACACTCGGTTCAACTAAAGTTGGGGAAACTGACACCCGCCAGCCACCTGTGTGCAAAGCACGTCGGTAGAACCAGTCTCGCGTAAGCGTACGCGTAATGTCGGTCCGGGCCGCTTCATCCAACAATACCGCTGAACCAAAGTATGACATGCTGGTAAGCAGTATGACCTATATCGCCCACAACTCACTTGTGTTCTACTCGTGCATAACATCAACGCATAAAACCTAGGCCGGATGCCACTGTTGGGGAACGTAGTAATTTCAAAAAAATTCCTACGCACACGCAAGATCATGGTGATGCATAGCAACGAGAGAGGAGAGTGTTGTCTACGTACCCTTGTAGACCGAAAGCGGAAGCGTTAGCACAACGCGGTTGATGTAGTCGTACGTCTTCTCGGCCCGACCGATCAAGCATCGAAACTACGGCACCTCCGAGTTCTAGCACACGTTCATCTCGATGACGATCCCCGGACTCCGATCCAGCAGAATGTCGGGGAAGAGTTCCGTCAGCACGACGGCGTGGTGACGATCTTGATGTTCTACCGTCGCAGGGCTTCGCCTAAGCACCGCTACAATATTATCGAGGATTATGGTGGAAGGGGGCACCGCACACGGCTAAGAGATCAATGATCAATTGTTGTGTCTTTGGGGTGCCCCCCTGCACCCGTATATAAAGGAGCAAGGGAGGAGGAGGCCGACCCTAGGAGGGGGCGCGCCAAGTGTGGAGTCCTACTAGGACTCCCTAGTCCTAGTAGGATTCCACCTCCCATATGGAATAGGAAAAGAGGAAGGGAAAAGGAGAAGGAAGGAAGGGGGCGCCCCCCTTCCCTAGTCCAATTCGGACCAGACTAAGGGGAGGGGTGCGGCCACCCTTGAGGCCCTTTTCCTTCTTTCCCGTATGGCCCAATAAGGCCCAATACGTATTTCCGTACCTCTCCGGTACTCCGAAAAATACCCGAATCACTAGAAACCTTTCCGATGTCCGAATATAGTCGTCCAATATATCGATCTTTACATCTTGACCATTTCGAGACTCCTCATCATGTCCCCGATCTCATCTGGGACTCCGAACTCCTTCGGTACATCAAAACTCATAAACTCATAATATAATTGTCATCAAAACCTTAAGTGTGCGGACCCTACGGGTTCGAGAACAATGTAGACATGACCGAGACACGTCTCCGGTCAATAACCAATAGCGGAACCTGGATGCTCATATTGGCTCCCACATATTCTACGAAGATCTTTATCGGTCAGATCGCATAACAACATACGTTGTTCCCTTTGTCATCGATATGTTACTTGCCCTAGATTCGATCGTCGATATCTTAATACTTAGTTCAATCTCGTTACCGGCAAGTCTCTTTACTCGTTCCGTAATACATCATCCTGCAACTAACTCATTAGTTGCAATGCTTGCAAGGCTTAAGTGATGTGCATTACCGAGAGGGCCCAGAGATACCTCTCCGACAATCGGAGTGACAAATCCTAATCTTGAAATACGCCAACCCAACAAGTACCTTCGGAGACACCTGTAGAGCACCTTTATAATCACCCAGTTACGTTGTGACGTTTGGTGGCACACAAAGTGTTCCTCCGGTAAACAGGAGTTGCATAATCTCATAGTCATAGGAACATGTATAAGTCATGAAGAAAGCAATAGCAACAAACTAAACGATCAAGTGCTATGCTAATGGAATGGGTCAAGTCAATCACATCATTCTCCTAATGATGTGATCCCATTAATCAAATGACAACTCATGTCTATGGTTAGGAAACATAACCATCTTTGATCAACGAGCTAGTCAAGTAGATGCATACTAGTGACACTCTGTTTGTCTATGTATTCACACATGTATTATGTTTCCGGTTAATACAATTCTAGCATGAATAATAAACATTTATCATGATATAAGGAAATAAATAATAACTTTATTATTGCCTCTAGGGCATATTTCCTTCACCTACCTACGGCCCAGGAAGGGCCCCTTGGCCCACCTCAAGAGGCAGCCACCAACATGCGTCGCGAAGTCAGAAGCCTCGCGTCGGCCTTGCCTCGCAGGGGGTTTTCTTCCGCAAAGGACTTCACCGAAACTACCATCACGGTGAGTGGCCTCGCGAGGCCTCCCTCGTGAAGCCGCCTCTCACGAGGCCTCTCGAGGAGCCACGCTTGGCGGGTGTCGCCCATCACATGGGTGACATCGTCCAGGCAGGTGACAGCCTGCGCGGCTAGGACAGTTTTCCTCTTTGGTGCTAAAGGAGTAGTTGTGCCAACCTGCCCCCAAAGCAAGTCCCAAAGGTTCCCCATTTGGTGATAGAAGACCAAGACAGCAGCACAACAGGACGGATGTCATCGTGGAGTCCCTGGCGCATCATGGATAACACCTTTTGCAGGCGAATACCACCTTTCATCAAGAGAAGCACCAGCGTCTTTCCCCTTTCAAATTGCCGCCCTGTGATAGCCCTTTCCGGCTCATATTTTCGGGGAAGAGACCCAAGGCATCTATATAAGGGACAAAGTGGCTACCACAGAAAAGGATCGACTCCTGCCCAAAACCCTAGCGCCATTGCTAGCACCCAAAGAGCTCCGACTCATCTTGTAGCTCCAAGAGCATTGTCCACAAGCAAATACAACCAAGCAGGAGTAGGGTATTACATCGCACGATGGCCCAAACCTGGGTAGCTCGTTGTGTCCTCGTCGCGCCTAGTTGTAGCCTCGTAGACGCAAAGCCAGGCCCCCGGAGCTCGAAATAGGGGTTTGGAGGATTTCCCGTGTCTCAGAATCAATCCCCCAACATTTGTCGCACCAGGTAGGGGGCTTGATTTTTCGCCTCAAGCTTCAACACCGCCATGGCCGACGCTCGACGCTCCCACACCAAGCGTCGGGGCAACCGCGTCCAGACGGAGCCTGTCATCGTCCCCCGCATCCGCCGCACTCATGCAGCCAACATGCGTGCGGAACCAGAGGAGGGCTCCTCCTCCGACCACCCTTCCATCGGGCACCACCACCACCAGCAGCAGCCGCTAATATGTCTCCAATGCATCTATAATTTATGAAGTATTCATGCCATGTTTACGATAATTCTATATTGTTTTGGTATGATTTGAATGGAACTAAACCAGATTGACGCTGTTTTCAGCAGAATTACTGCGGTGTTGTTTTTTGTGCAGAAATGAAAGTTCTCCAAATGAGCGAAACATTTTGACGATTTTTTCTGAAACAAAAGATGCACCAGAAGCTTCGTGAGAGGAACAGAAGGTGAAGGAGGTGGCCACTACCCACCAGGGCGCGCCTTGGTGCCTAGTGGGCCCCTCAAAGCCCATCCTAGCGTGAGACCGATGCCAAAAAATTCTATAAATACATAAACCCCCAGAAATAACCCTAGATGAGAAGTTCCGCCGCCGCAAGCCTCTATATCCATGAAAACTCAATCGAGAGCCCGTTTCGGCACCCTGCCGGAGGGGGAAATCATCACTGGAGACCATCTTCATCATCTCGGCAGCCAACATGATGAGGAGGCAGTAGTCCACCCTCTAGGCTGAGGGTTTGTATCAGTAGCTAGCTATGTGTTTAATCTCTCTCTCTCTCTCTCTTATTCTTGATTTGGCACAATCTTGATGTACCGCAAGCTTTGTTAATATAGTTGGATCATATGGTGTTTCCCCCTCTCTATCTTGTTGTGATGAATGGAATTTTTACCTTTGAGGTTTCACTATTATCATATTGAATACTTTTATGAATTTGAGAACACTTGATGTATGTCTTGCATAGGAATACCCGTCGTGACAATGGGGTATTGTATTGATTCACTTGATGTATGTTTTGGCACTCAACTCGCGGATTCCCGAGGTGACATTGGGGTAATCTATGTATAGGGGTTGATGCATGTTTTCGTCCTTGATAACCCACAAGTATAGGGAATTGTTTATAGCCTTCTCGATAAATAAGAGTGTCAAACCCAACGAGGAGCTAAAGGTAGAACAAATATTTTCTCAAGTTCTATCGACCATCGATACAACTCTATGCACACTTGATGTTTGCTTTACCTAAAACAAGTATGAAACTATTTTGCAAAAATAAAACTACGAGTACTTTGTGAGAATAAAACTAAGAATAAATTGCAAGGTAATAATAGTAGATAGCTTTTGTCAACAAGAAAGTCATTTGTCCCTAGGCAATCGATAACAAGTACCAGTAATCGTTCTTGTAATTTTACATGAGGGAGAGGCATGAGCTAACATACTTTCTCTACTTGGATCATATGCACTTATTATTGGAACTCTAGCAAGCATCCACAACTACTAAAGATCATTAAGGTTCTGAAACCCAACCATAACCCACTTATCCGCGTTTAGGCTGATGTCACCCCTGCAACACTGACAATAAGCAAACCATGAACATATTGCAACACCCTATAGTAGGGGGCCTTCCATTTGCGCGACACGGAGGGCACTGTAGGACAGCACCATAAATAAACTATACAATCATACCAACCAAGATCACGATTAGCCCACAGGACAAAACGAATCTACTCAAACATCATAGGATAACCATAGATCATTGGGAAATAATATATGTAGTTGAGCACCATGTTTAAGTAGATATTACAGCGGGGAGAAGAGGTGTTACACCGCTGCATAGAGGGGGAGAAAGTTGGTGTGGGCGGTAGCAAGATTGTTGATGTAGATTGCCGTCTCGATCCTTGCCCCGGCAGCACTCTGGCGCCACCGGGAGAGAGGGGGAGAGAGCCCTCCTCCTCCTACTCCTTCTTCTTCCTTGGCCTCCCCCCTAGATGGGAGGAGAGTTCCCCCTATGGTCCATGGCCTCCATGGCGGCGGAGGGGCGAGAGCCCCTCCGAGATTGGATCTATCCCTCTGTTCTCTTCTGTTTTGCGTTCCCCAGATCTGGCTGGAAACCGTTTCTTATATTCCCGGAGATCCATAACTCCGATTGTGCTAAAATTTTAACACATTTTTTCTGAATATAAGCTTCCTTGCGCCCGAATTAGAGACCCAACCGACATCCGAGGAGGGCACAACCCACAAGGGCGCGCCCTGGTGTCTTGTGGGGGTTATGGGCCCCCATTTGCGTTGATTCCAAGTCCAAGAAATCACATATATTCCAAAAAAATTCTCCATACATTTTTATCATGTTTGGACTTCGTTTGATATTGATTTTCTGCGGAACAAAAAACATGCAAAAAAACAGGAGCTAGCACTGGGCACTGGATCAATAGGTTAGTCCAATAAATCATATAAAATGTTGCCAAAAATATGTGAAAGTTGCATAATATTGGCATGGAACAATAAAAAATTATAGATACGACGGAGACGTGTCAGCATCCCCAAGTTTAATTTCTGCTCGTCCTCGAGTAGGTAAATGATAAAAAAGATATTTTTTATATGGAATGCTACCTAGCATAATCTTGATCATATATCTAATCATGACATGAATATTAAGACATGAATGATTCAAAGCAATAGTCTATAATTTGACATAAAGACATCAATACTCAGGCATCCCAAAAAACAATTGTGTCTTTCAAAATATCAACTCTAAAGAAAGTTGTCCTTACAAAATCATATAGTCTTGTCATGCTCTGTCTTCTTAACACAAAGTATTTATCATGCACAACCCCGGTGTCAGCCAAGCAATTGGTTCATACCTTTTAACGTGCTTCAGCTTTTTCAACCCTCACGCAATACATGAGCGCGAGCCATGGATATAGCACTACAGGTGGAAGCACTACAAAAAAATACACTTTCGTGATGATACGTGTTTGTCACAGTAGGTCACCTTTTTTTGTCATGCATGTACATCCATGACGATTTTATGACAGAATCAAGATAGTCATACGTGTGTTATCGTAAAAGTGTTCCATGATATTACCAAAATTATCATCATGGAAGTGTCCAATTTCATGACGATAAATCGTGCGTCGAAGTGTTTTCGTCAAGGGTAACTGACACGTGGCATCCATCGTAATGGGTCGCCGTTGTAACATCCCAAATTTTCAATTTGGAATGTTATACATAGGTCATTCATGCATATCATATTTTGTGCATTTCGACTCTCGCGATTCTCGAAATTCTAAGCAACTCAAGGACCCTCGGAGAGAATTGGGGGATTTCACCGTTTGCATATTTGAATTTTATCAAATATGGAAACAAGGATCACTTTGGTTTTAATAAATTTTCTCTCCGAAAATATTTCATACCAAAATATATGAGAGGAGGTAATATGACTTCTCCAAAATAAATGAAATATTGGAGGAAGAATATTAAAATCAATTTGCATATTTTATTTGGATTTTATTGCAATTTTATTTGAATTAGGAAAAATATGCGTTTTTCAAAATTGCATGATAGGCCCAAATAATTGTTCACCTTGTCCGGCTTATTTTTAGAGGACGGGGAAATTTTATTTCGGGATTTTTGGAGTCTGTTTAGTATTTCTTTTCTCTGCTTTTCTGCGCGGAATATTTTTTTTTAAAAAGGGGAACCGACTTCGGGCCGTACCCGGCTGGCCTCCTTATAAGCCGCGCCCCGAGCCCCCCAGCCCACCAGCGACCGCGCCTGCAAACCCTAGCCGCCGCCGCACGCCGGACGCCGCCTCGCCGGAGTTGCCGCTGCCGCCACCGTCACGCATCCCGAGGTAGCCGCCGATTTTCTTTAGAAAACCATATGGTTTTTTTAGAAACCATCGGTTATTTTTTTCTTAGATCAGTTTTATTTTCCCGGTTTAGTTATTTAGCGAACGCTTGTTTGTACGTTCGTTTTTAACGAACGGTTTTCACCCGTAAGTCACAGACAGCGAACGTTCGTTCGTTAGCCTGTTCGTTAGTTTTTTTCCCAGGGTTTTTTTGCGATTATTTTCGATCGCGATCTCTGCCCTAATTTTCGATCTAGTATATCTTTTCGCTCGTTTATCGAAATCAGGCGATTCAAGCGCCTAGATCTTCGTCTCAAAGCCCTCTTTCCGTTTAACCAACTTGAACAAGATTTTGGTACTGTAAAATTTGACCTTAGTCCAGATTAGTAATCAGATCCTGTTTCTTTCGCAGTTTGAGTTTCCTTGCTTCGTTTGATTTGATTATTTTTGCAAACCGGAGTTCTTAAGTTGAACTTTCTGGTTAGATCATCTTATTTGAGATTTACCTGTGCATCTTTGCTTGATTGCTTATGTATGTTATTGTTTGTTTGCGGTAGAACACCCGGAGTGCGAAACGTGCTACTATGAGTCTTTAGGATTTGTAGATCGTCAGCAAGGCAAGTAACACATTGATCATACTTCTTTCATACCTAGTTTTTATGCATTAGTTCTGATCCTCAAACATTGCATGATTAGGATGTGATTAACTTGTGGGTATTGGGAAGTAGATAATGAGGTAGAACCTATTACATGTTTTATTATCAAACCCTGGGAGCTACTTCTACGTTATGCTTATATTGCCATGCTATGCTCGTAGACGTGGTTTGGGTCCGAGAAGTCCATGACAGATGAGAGATTGTTAAATTAATGGTTCAACTTAAGGTGGCAACTTTAATACACATCTGGGTGGATTGCTTGTTTGGGCACCTAGGGATATACCTGTGTTGTCCAGGAGATCCCGGGGATATACCGTGTGATCCTCCTATGGTCCGCCACCCAAGCTCAAAGAGATCATGAGATTATTCATGCTAGAAACTTCTGTGTGCAGCCACAAGCCATTATGGGCTCTGGCATAGTTGAGTATGTTGTGTGACCTCTTTCAGTGGTGGGCTAGCAGATGTAGGGGAAATTAGGTGTAACTGTCCACCCAGAGTAAAGAGTTAATGCTTTTAAAAGACTGTGCCTCAGTCATCCGTTTCTCAAACACCACGTAGTGTGAGAAATCCAACGGAGGAGATCGAGTCTTGTGGGGAAAAGTGTGCAAACCTCTGCAGAGTGTATAAACTAATCATGGTTAGTCGTGTCCCCGATTATGGACAACTTGGGTATCTAGTACTTGGATTATCCTACTGTATCTCATAACTCTAAACTAATTTGTTGGGTTGATAATTACTTTTAATTGGGATTGAGATGGGGGTACCATTCTCAATGTTTCAACTACCATGATAGTTAAATAAAAATTTATTCCTTTCTTGTAGGGAAAAATTAGCTTTTCGCAAAAACCATATAATCATAGAGCCTCCACCAGCCATATATGCATATAGTGTTAGCATTTATCTATTCATTGCTCTACTGTGTTACATTGCCAGCATATTCCATGTGCTGACCCGTTTTCGGGCTGCAACGTATTATGTTGCAGACTTTTCAGACGTGGAGTAAGACGCGATAGGTCGTTTTTCATGCACTCAGCTATGCCGTTGGAGTTGACGGACTCACTTTATCTTCCAAGCCTTCCGTTGTTATCGTATTAGATGGCCTTAAGCCATATTTATTGTAATAAGTTCTCTCTTGAGACATTTGATGTAATAAGTGTGTGATTACTACTCTGTTATAAATCCTTCGAGTACCGTGTGTGTCAGCATTACCGATCCAGGGATGGCACTGAAGCACAGAGACTTGACCATTTGAGGTCGGGTCGCTACATCCGTTAAGCTATTGGGTTTCGGTTTGGATCCGATAACCCATTAACAGCCCGGACCAATGGGGATTTTCCACGTGTAAAATTCTGAATGGGCAGAGGAACCGTGTGTCGGCTCACCGTTGGGATAGATGTCATCCACTCATTGGACCGAAGGCGTCTATGATACATCGACACGTGGCAAGGCCCAACAGCGGCCCATTTAGGTTAAAAAGGCTGGCCCAATCAAAATTAGCGGGCCGACCCATTAACGGCCTCGGCCCATTCGTAGTTAAGGCCCGTACGGCTAGTGTCAAATCGGCCCGTCAACGGCCCGTCCTAAACTTGTCATCATCGCGGCCCTTGGTCACTTCTGGCCCATTAACAGTCCGCTAAGTATTTGGGACGAATTATGGCCCGGTGTGTTTCCGGCCTATTAAAGGTCCTGCTTCATTTGGGCCCATTTTATAGGCCATTGAAACTTTCGGCCCATAAATGGCCGTGAAGGATTTGCGTTATATTCGGCCATGTCTGACATTCGGCCTGTTAGAGGTCCACTATAGATTTGGGCCACTTTTAGCCTGTTGTGATTTTCGGCATGTTAACGTCGGACGAAATCCATGGGACATATGTGGCCCAACGTCACATAGGGACTATTAACGACCCATATAAAACTAACACTAATCAAGCCCGACCCAACTTCTGGCCTGTTAAAGGCCCGTGTAGTAGGTCGGTGCATTTACGGCCCATCTGAATTTCGGCTTGTGAATGATCTGCATTGTAAATGGGCCAGCATGAGGTGAGATACATTTCAGCCTGCTAATGACCAGTGGGTTATTTGGCACAATCAGGGCACAATCTCTCTTTCGACCTATTAAAGGCCCATGTTGTTTATGGGCTCGAGATATTTACACATGTTAACGACCTATTGTTACCGAGGGCCCAAATTGTGTTTAGGCCTATTAAAGGCCCACTGTGGGCACATGCCTACCAAAAAATATGAAAGCTTATGCTGATTTAGGCCCAGATATTTTTAGTGGGCTACATGCAAATTACGGCCCATAATCGTTTTTAGCCCAATTGGAATGGTCCCGATGAATGTTGGTACGTCGGGCACCTACGAAGCTTTCGGCCGAATACATTACTAAGATAAACCTACACTATACAAAAAATAGCATTGTAATTTTCGCAGCCTTTGGTAGCGCCATAAATGATGTATCACAACAAAATAAATTCCAACCACACAACAAAAGGCATGTTGCATAAAGTTTACAGTCCTTGCAGATAAAAGCACCATCAGATGTATAGAAGCACATATCATTTGACCTAAGTGTTAATGTTTCAGGCTGTAGAATCTGATGGAGCAGCATGATCTTCCCCTTTTTCCACCATTGCTTTTAAACAACGAAGCAAATGTACGATAGTCTGCTTTCAAAACCATTCATATCTTGACGACATTTGTCAACCACTATTCTTGTGTCTGGAGCACAGATATATCACTCTGTCTAGCCGGAATATTTTGTTCAGTAGGCTATTTGGACGAGGTTACCTTGACAACCAACCCAGAATTACACAGGAATGTGCTTTTTGCACTGTTAGTGGAGAGATACTGACGCACTGCAGCAAGAGGTGACATTGTGCTTGTGGTAGCCTCGTCACCTTCAGATGGTTGTGGCTGTTGAATCATTTGTTCCATAGCTTGCTGAAAGTTTGAACTTGTAGATTAGTGTACCAGATAAGTTACTAATGAGACAAAAACAAACAAAGTAGGTTTCACGTTTATACATAACTTAGTTTGGTGAACTACTGTAATACATTAGCATGTATTGTAGTGCCAACTACATAATAAAATCACTTTCAGAACATATGTCCATGTAGCATGCCTACTGTATTGTCTTGATACGTCTCCAACGTATCTATAATTTATAAAGTATTCATGTTGTTATTTTATCATTCTTGAATATTTTTCAATCATTTTATAGCAACTTTATATCATTTTTTGGGACTAACCTATTGACCCAGTGACCAGTGTCAATTGCTGTTTTTTGCTTGTTTTTTACATCACAGGAAATTAAAATCAAACGGAGTCCAAACACCGCAAAACTTTTTGTGGATTTTTTATGGACCAGAAGACCACCAACGGGCCAGAGCAGCACCTGGGGGGTTCCCCGACGGGGGCACAACCCACCAGGGCGCGCCTGGGGGCCCAGACGCGCCCAGGTGGGTTGTGCCCACCTTAGTGGCCTCCCGCACCCCCTCTTTACCCTATAAATTCCCAAAATTCCAGAAACCCTCGGGGTTAACCTAGATCAGAAGTTCCGCTGCCGCAAGGATCTGTAGCCACCGAAAACCAATCTAGACCACGTTTCGGCACCCTGCCAGAGGGGGAATCATCTCCAATGGCCATCTTCATCATCCCGGCGGCCACCACGATGAGGAGGGAGTAGTCCACCCGCGAGGTTGAGGGTTTGTACCAGTAGCTATGTGTTTAATCTCTCTCTCTCTCTCTCTCTCTCTCTCTCGTGTTCTTGAGATTTCACGATCTTGATGTATCGCGGGCTTTGTTAATATAGTCGGATCATATGGTGTTTTCCCTTCTCTATATTGTTGTGATGAATTGAGTTTTTCCCTTTGAGATTTCGTTGTTATTGGATTGAATACTTTTATGGATTTGAGAACACTTGATATATGTCTTGCAATTGAATACTCGTGGTGACAATGGGGTATCATATTGATTCACTTAATATGTGTTTTGGCACTCAACTTGTGAATTCTCGCGGTGACATTGGGGTAATCTATGCATAGGGGTTGATGCACGTTCTCGTCTTTTCTTTCTCCGGTAGAAATCTTGGGGCACTCTTTGAAGTTCTTTGTGTTGGATTGAGTATTATGAATATGAATTTGCTTCGGTGTTATTTTAGTGAACTCTAGGATAGATCGAACGGAAAGAATAGCTTTGTGTTATTTTAGTACGAACTCTTGAATAGATCGAACGAAAAGAATAGCTTTGAGGTGGTTTCGTTGAAGGAAATATGCCCTAGAGGCAATAATAAAGTTGTTATTTATATTTCCTTATATCATGATAAATGTTTATTATTCATGCTAGAATTCTATCAACCGGAAACTTAGTACATGTGTGAATACATAAACAAACAGAGTGTCACTAGTATGCCTCTACTTGACTAGCTCGTTAATCAAAGATGGTTAAGTTTCCTAGACATGGACAAAGAGTTGTCATTTGATAAGCGGGATCACATCATTAGAGAATGATGTGATTGACTTGACCCATCCGTTAGCTTAGCACGATGATCGTTACAGTTTGATTGCTACTGCTTTCTTCATGACTTATACATGTTCCTCAGACTATGAGATTATGCAACTCCCGAATACCGGAGGAACACCTTGTGTGCTATCAAACATCACAACATAACTGGGTGATTATAAAGATGCTCTACAGGTGTCTCTGATGGTGTTTGTTGAGTTGGCATAGATCAAGATTAGGATTTGTCACTCTGAGTATCAGAGAGGTATCGCTGGGCCCTCTCGGTAATGCACATCACTATAAGCCTTGCAAGCAATGTGACTAATGAGTTAGTTACAACATGATGCATTATAGAATGAGTAAAGAGACTTGCTGGTAACGAGATTGAACTAGGTATTGAGATACCGATGATCAAATCTCGGGCAAGTAACATACCGATGACAAAGGGAACAGCGTATATCGTTATGCGGTTTGACCGATAAAGATCTTCGTAGAATATGTAGGAACCAATATGAGCATCCAGGTTCCGCTATTGGTTATTGACTGGAGATGAGTCTCGGTCATGTCTACATAGTTCTCGAACCCGTAGGGTCTGCACGCTTAACGTTTTGTGACGATTTGTAATATGAGTTATGTGATTTGATGACAAAAGTTTGTTCGGAGTCCCGGATGAGATTGGGGACATGACGAGGAGTCTTGAAATGGTCGAGACGTAAAGATCGATATATTGGAAGGCTATATTCGGACATCCGAAAGGTTCCGAGTGATTCGGGTATTTTTTCGGAGTACCGGAGAGTTACGGGAATTCGTATTGGGCCTTAATGGGCCATACGGGAAAGGAGAGAAAGGCCTCAAGGGTGGCCGTGCCCCTTCCCCATGGACTGGTCAGAATTGGACTAGGGAAAGGGGGCGCCCCCTTCCTTCCTTCTCCTTCTCCCTTCCCTTTTTCCTATTCCATGTGGGAGGTGGAATCCTACTAGGACTAGGGAGTCCTAGTAGGACTCCACACTTTGGGCGCGCCCTATGAGGGCCGGCCTCCTCCTCCCTCCATCCTTTATATACGTGGCCAGGGGGCACCCCATAGACACAGAAGTTGATTGTTGATCTCTTAGCCGTGTGCGGTGCCCCCCTCCACCATAATCCACCTCGGTCATATCGTAGCGGTGCTTAGGCGAAGCCCTGTTCTGGTAGCATCATCATCACCATCATCATGCTGTTGTGTTGATGAAGCTCTCCCTCGACACTCTGCTGGATCGTGAGTTCGTGGGACGTCACCGAGCCGAACGTGTGCAGATCGCGGAGGTGTCGTACTTTCGGTACTAGGATCGGTCGATCGTGAAGACGTACGACCACATCAACCGCGTTGTCATAACGCTTCCGCTTACGGTCTACAAGGGTATGTAGACAATACTATCCCCTCTCGTTTCTATGCATCACCTTGATCTTGCGTGTGCATAGGAAATTTTTGAAATTACTGCGTTCCCCAACAGTGGCATCCGAGCCAGGTCTATGCGTAGATGTTATATGCACGAGTAGAACACAAAGGAGTTGTGGGTGTGGGTATATACATATTGCTTGCCATCACTAGTTGATTCTTGATTCAACGGTATTGTTGGATGAATGGCTCAGACCGACATTACGCGTACGCTTACGCGAGACTGGTTCTACCGACATGCTTCACACACAGGTGGCTAGTGGATGTCTGTTTCTCCAACTTTAGTTGAATCGGATTCAATGAAAAAGGTTCTTTCTAAATATCAAAAAGCAATCACTATACCGCGTTGTGGTTTTTGATGCATAGGTAAGAACGGTTCTTGCTCAGCCCGTAGCAGCCACGTAAAACTTGCAACAACAAAGTAGAGGACGTCTAACTTGTTTTTGCAGGACTTGTTGTGATGTGATATGGTCAAGGAGTGATGAGATATAAGTTGTTGTATGAGATGATCACCTTTTTGTTGAAGTTATCTGCAACTGACAGAAGCCTTATGGTTGTCTCTTTATTGCATAAGATGCCAGCGCCAAATAATTGCTTTACTTTATCGCTATGCGATAGCAATAGTTGCAAGAGCAATAGTTGGCGAGACGAGCATGTGATGACACGTTGATAGAGATCAAGATGATGGAGATCATGGTGTCATGTCGGTGACGATAGAGATCATGAAAGTACTTTGGAGATGGAGATCAAAGGCGCAAGATGATCATGGCCATATCATGTCACATATTTTTGATTGCAGGTGATGTTTATCCTTTATGTATCTTATTTTGCTTAGTTCGGCGGTAGCATTATAAGATGATCTCTCACTAAATTTCAAGGTATAAATGTTCTCCCTGAGTATGCACCATTGCGACAGTTCGTCGTGCGAAGACACCACGTGATGATCAGGTGCGATAAGTTCTACATTCACATACAACTGGTGCAAGCCAGTTTTGCACACGCGGAATACTCAGGTTAAACTTGACGAGCCTAGCATATGCAGATATGGCCTCGAAACATTGGAGACCGAAAGGTCGAGCGTGAATCATTTAGTAGATATGATCAACATAGTGATGTTCATCATTGAAAACTACTCCATCTCACGTGATGATCGGGCATGGTTTAGTTGATTTGGATCACGTGATCATTTAGATGACTAGAGGGATGTCTATCTAAGTGGGAATTCTTAAGTAATATGATTAATTGAACCTTAATTTATCATGAACTTAGTCCTGATAGTATTTGCATAACTATGTTGTAGATCAATAGCTCGCGATGTAGCTCCGTGTTTATTTTTGATATGTTCCTAGAGAAAAACTATGTTGAAAGATGATAGTAGAAATGATGCGGACTAGGTCCGTGATCTGAGGATTATCCTCATTGCTGCACAGAAGAATTGTGTCCTTGTGCTCCGCTAGGTGACAGACCTATTGCAGGAGCAGATGCAGACGTTATAAACGTTTGACAAGCTCGGTATGATGACTACTTGATAGTTTAGTGCACCATGCTTTACGGCTTAGAAATGGGACTTCAAAAATGTTTTGAATGCCATGGATCATATAATATGTTCCAAGAGTTCAAATTGGTATCTCATACTCATGCCCGTGTCAAGAGGTATGAGACCTCTGACACTACTTTTCCTACAAGATGGAGGAGAATAACTCAACGAGTGAGCATGTGCTCAAAATGTCTGAGTACTACAATCACTTGAATCAATTGGGAGTTAATCTTCCCGATAAGATAGTGATTGACAGAGTTCTCTAGTCACTATCACCAAGTTACTAGAACTTCGTGATGAACTATAATATGCAAGGGATAACGGAAACGATTCCCAAAGCTATTCGCGATGCTGAAATCGGCGAAGGTAGAAATCAAGAAAAAACATCAAGTGTTGATGGTTGACAAGACCACTAGTTTCAAGTAAAAGGGCAAGGAAAAGAAAGGGAACTTCAAGAAGAATGACAAGCAAGTTGCCACTCCCATGAAGAATCCCAAAGCTAGACCCAAGCCTAAAACTGAGTGCTTCTACTACAAAGGAAATGGTCACTGGAAGTGGAACTGCCCTAGATACTTGGCGGATAAGAAGGATGGCAAAGTGAACAAAGGTATATTTGATATACATGTTATTGATGTGTACTTTACTAGTGTTTATAGCAACCCCTCAGTATTTGATACTGGTTTATTTGCTAAGAGTGGTAACTCGAAACGGGAGTTGCAAAATAAACAAAGACTAGTTGAGGACGAGGTGATGCTATGTGTTGGAAATGATTCCAAGGTTGATAAGATCTCCACCGCACACTCCCTTTACCTTCGGGATTAGTGTTGAACCTAAAATAAATGTTGTTTGGTGTTTGCGTTGAGCTTAATATGATTGGATCATGTTTATTGCAATACGATTATTAATTTAAGTCAAAGAATAATTGTTATTCTGTTTACATGAATAAAAACCTTCTGTGGTCATACACCCAAGGTGAATGGTTTATTGAATCTCGATCGTAGTGATACACATATTCATAATATTAAAGCCAAAAGATGCAAAGTTAATAATGATAGTGCAACTTATTTGTGGCACTGCCGTTTAGGTCATATTGGTGTAAAGCGCATGAAGAAAATCCATTCTGATGGACTTCTGGAATCACTTGATTATGAATCACTTGGTACTTGTGAACCATGCCTCATGGGCAAGATGACTAAAACTCCGTTCTCCGGAACAATGGAGCGAGCAACAGAGTTATTGGAAATCATACATACTGATGTATGTGGTCCAATGAACATTGAAGCTCACGGTGGATATCATTATTTTCTCACCTTCACAGATGATTTGAGTAGATATGGGTATATCTACTTAATGAAATATAAGTCTGAAACATTTGAAAAGTTCAAAGAATTTCAGAGTGAAGTGAAAATCATCGTAACAAGAAAATCAAGTTTCTACGATCTGATCGTGGAGGTGAATATTTGAGTTATGAGTTTGGACTTCATTTGAAACAATGCAGAATAGTTTCGCAACTCAGGTCACCTGGAATACCACAACGTAATGGTGTGTCCGAACGTCGTAACCGCACTTTATTAGATATGGTGCGATCTATGATGTCTCTAACTGATTTACCGCTATCGTTTTGGGGTTATGCATTAGGGAGAGCTGCATTCACGTTAAATAGGGCACCATCTAAATCCTTTGAGATGACACCGTATGAACTATGGTTTGGCAAGAAACCAAAGCTGTCGTTTCTTAAAGTTTGGGGTTGCGATGCTTATGTGAAAAAGTTTCAAACTAATAAGCTCGAACCCAAATCGGAGTAGTGCATCTTCATAGGATACCCAAAAGAAACTATTGGGTACACCTTCTATCACAGATCCAAAGGCAAGATATTTTGTTGCTAAGAATGGATCCTTTCTAGAGAAGGAGTTTCTCTCGAAGGAAGTGAGTGGGAGGAAAGTAGAACTTGATGAGGTAATTGTACCTTCTCCTGAATTGGAAAGTAGTTCATCACAGAAATCAGTTCCAGTGGTTCCTACACCAATTAGTGAGGAAGCTAATGATGATGATCATGAAACTTCAGATCAAGTTACTACCGAACCTCGTAGGTCAACCAGAATACGTTCCGCACCAAAGTGGTCCGGTAATCCTATTCTGGAAATCATGTTACTAGACCATGACAAATCTACGAACTATGAGGAAGCGATGATGAGCCCAGATTCCGCGAAATGGCTTGAGGCCATGAAATCTGAGATGGGATCCATGTATGAGAACAAAGTATGGACTTTGATTGACTTTCCCGATGATCGGTGAGTCATGGAGAATAATGGATCTTCAAGAGGAAGACGGACGATGATAGTAGTCTTACTATCTACAAAGCTCGAATTGTTGCAAAACATTTTTGATGAGATCAAGGTATTGACTATGATGAGATTTTCTCACTCGTATCGATGCTTAAAACTCTGTCCGAATCATGTTAGCAATTGCCGCATTTTATGAAATCTGGCAAATGGATGTCAAAACTGCGTTCCTTAATGGATTTCTTAAAGAAGAGTTGTATATGATGCAACCAGAAGGTTTTGTCAATCCTAAAGGTGCTAACAAAGTGAGCAAGCTCCAGCGATCCATCTATGGACTGGTGCAAGCATCTCGAAGTTGGAATATATGCTTTGATAAAGTGATCAAAGCATATGGTTTTATACAGACTTGCGGTGAAGCCTGTATTTACAAGAAAGTGAGTGGGAGCACCACAGCATTTCTGATAAGTACTCCCTCCGTTCCGAATTACTTGTCTTGGATTTGTCTAGATACAAATGTATCTAGACTCATTTTAGTGCTAGATACCTCCGTATCTAGACAAATCTAAGACAAGTAATTCGGAATGGAGGGAGTATATGTGAATGACATATTGTTGATCGGAAATAATGTAGAATTTTCTGGAAAGCATAAAGGAGTGTTTGAAAGGAGTTTTTCAAAGGAAGACCTCGGTGAAGCTGCTTACATATTGAGCATCAAGATCTATAGAGATAGATCAAGACGCTTGATATATTTTCAATGAGTACATACCTTGACAAGATTTTGAAGTAGTTCAAAATAGAACAGTCAAAGAAGAAGTTCTTGCCCGTGTTGCAAGGTGTGAAGTTGAGTAAAGACTCAAAAACCAACCACGACAGAACATAGAAAGAGAATGAAAATACATTCCCTATGCCTCAGTCATAGGTTCTATAAAATATGCTATGCTGTGTACCAGACCTATTGTGTACCTCACCATAAGATTGGCAAGAGGGTACAATAGTGATCCAGGAGTGGATCACTGGACATCGGTAAAAAATATCCTTAGTGGAATAAGGAAATGTTTCTCGGTTATGGAGGTGACAAAGAGTTCCTCGTAAAGAGTTACGTCGATGCAAGCTTTGACACCGATCTGGATGACTCTAAGTCTCGATCTAGATACATATTAAAAGTGGGAGCAATTAGCTAGAGTAGCTCCGTGCAAAGCATTGTAGACATAGAAAATTTGCAAAATACGGCTCTGAATGTGGCAGACCCGTTGTCTAAATTTCTCTCACAAGCAAAACATGAGCACTCTTTGGGTGGTAATCACATAGCGATCTGAACTAGATTATCGAATCTAGTAAACCCTTTGGGTGTTAGTCACATGGATATGTGAACTAATCACATAAAGATGTGAACTATTCGTGTTAAATCACATGACGATGTGAACTAGATTATTGACTCTAGTGCAAGTGGGAGACTGAAGGAAATATGCCCTAGAGGCAATAATAAAGTTGTTATTTATATTTCCTTATATCATGATAAATGTTTATTATTCATGCTAGAATTGTATTAACCGGAAACTTAGTACATGTGTGAATACATAAAAAAAACAGAGTGTCACTAGTATGCCTCTACTTGACTACCTCGTTAATCAAAGATGGTTAAGTTTCCTAGCCATGGACAAAGAGTTGTCATTTGATAAGCGGGATCACATCATTAGAGAATGATGTGATTGACTTGACCCATCCGTTAGCTTAGCACCATGATCGTTACAGTTTGATTGCTACTGCTTTCTTCATGACTTATACATGTTCCTCAGACTATGAGATTATGCAACTCCCGAATACCGGAGGAACACCTTGTGTGCTATCAAACGTCACAACGTAACTGGGTGATTATAAAGATGCTCTACAGGTGTCTCCGATGGTGTTTGTTGAGTTGGCATAGATCAAGATTAGGATTTGTCACTCCGAGTATCGGAGAGGTATCTCTGGGCCCTCTCGGTAATGCACATCACTATAAGCCTTGCAAGCAATGTGAATAATGAGTTAGTTACAGGATGATGCATTACGGAACGATTAAAGAGACTTGCCGGTGACGGGATTGAACTAGGTATTGAGATACCGACGATCGAATCTCGGGCAAGTAACATACCAATGACAAAGGGAACAACATATACCGTTATGCGGTTTGACCGATAAAGATCTTCGTAGAATATGTAGGAACCAATATGAGCATCCAGGTTCCGCTATAGGTTATTGACTGGAGATGAGTCTCGGTCATGTCTACATAGTTCTCGAACCCGTAGGGTCCGCATGCTTAACATTTTGTGATGATTTGTATTATGAGTTATGTGATTTGATGACCGAAGTTTGTTCGGAGTCCCGGATGAGATCGGGGAAATGACAAGGAGTCTCAAAATGGTCGAGACATAAAGATCAATATATTGGAAAGCTATATTCGGACATCCGAAAGGTTCCGAGTGATTCAGATATTTTTCGGAGTACCGGAGAGTTACGGGAATTCGTATTGGGCCTTAATGGGCCATACGGGAAAGGAGAGAAAGGCCTCAAGGGTGGCCGCGCCCCTTCCCCATGGACTGGTCTGAATTGGACTAGGGAAAGGGGGCGTCCCCTTCGTTCCTTCTCCTTCTCCCTTCCCTTTTTCCTATTCCATGTGGGAGGTGGAATCCTACTAGGACTATGAAGTCCTGATACGTCTCCAACGTATCTATAATTTTTTATTGCTCCATGCTATATTATCTACTATTTTGGACATTATTGGGCTTTATTATCCACTTTTATATTATTTTTGGGACTAACCTATTAACCGGAGGCCCAGCCCAGAATTGCTATTTTTTGCCTGTTTTAGGGTTTCGAAGAAAAGGAATATCAAACGGAGTCCAAACGGAATGAAACCTTCGGGAACGTGATTTTCTCATCGAATATAACTCAGGAGACTTGGACCCTACGTCAAGACACATAACAGGAGGCCACGAGGTAGGGGGCGCGGCCTACCCCCCAGGCGCGCCCTCCACCCTCGTGGGCCCCCTGTTGCTCCACCGACGTACTTCTTCCTCCTATATATACCCACGTACCCCCAAATGATCAGAACGAGATCCAAAACCCTAATTCCACTGCCGTAACTTTTTGTATCCACGAGATCCCATCTTGGGGCCTGTTCCGGAGCTCCGCCGGAGGGGGCATCGATCACGGAGGGCTTCTACATCAACACCATAGCCCCTCCGATGAAGTGTGAGTAGTTTACCTCAGACCTACGGGTCCATAGTTAGTAGCTAGATGGCTTCTTCTCTCTTTTTGGATCTCAATACAATGTTCTCCCCCTCTCTTGTGGAGATCTATTTGATGTAATCTTCTTTTTGCGGTGTGTTTGTTGAGAACGATGAATTGTGTGTTTATGATCAAGTATATCTATGAATAATATTTGAATCTTCTCTGAATTCTTTTATGTATGATTGGTTATCTTTGCAAGTCTCTTCGAATTATCAGTTTGGTTTGGCCTACTAGATTAATCTTTCTTGCAATGGGAGAAGTGCTTAGCTTTGGGTTCAATCTTGCGGTGTCCTTTCCCGGTGACAGTAAGGGCAGCAAGGCACGTATTGTATTGTTGCCATCGAGGATAACAAGATGGGGTTTTCTTCATATTGCATGAGTCTATCCCTCTACATCATGTCATCTTGCTTAAGGCGTTACTCTGTTTTTAACTTAATATTCTAGATGCATGCTAGATAGCGGTCGATGAGTGGAGTAATAGTAGTAGATGCAGGCAGGAGTCGGTCTACTTGTCTCGGACGTGATGCCTATATACATGATCATACCTAGATATTCTCATAACTATGCTCAATTCTGTCAATTGCTCAACAGTAATTTGTTCACCCACCGTAGAATACTTATGCTCTCGAGAGAAGCCACTAGTGAAACCTATGCCCCCCGAGTCTATCTTTATCATATCAATCTCCTACTACTTAGTTATTTACTTTGCCTTTATTTTACTTTGCATCTTTATCATAAAAATACCAAAAATATTATCTTATCATATCTATCAGATCTCACTCTTGTAAATGGCCCTATAGGGATTGACAACCCCTATTTGCGTTGGTTGCAAGGATTTATTTGTTTTGTGCAGGTGCGAGGGACTCGCGCGTAGCCTCCTACTGGATTGATACCTTGGTTCTCAAAAACCGAGGGAAATACTTACGCTACTTTGCTGCATCATCCCTTCCTCTTTGGGGAAAACCAACGCAGTGCTAAAAGAGGTAGCAAGAAGGATTTCTGGCGCCGTTGCCGGGGAGGTCTACGCAAAAGTCAACATACCAAGTACCCATCACATACCCTTATCTCCCGCATTACATTATTTGCCATTTGCCTCTCATTTTTCTCTCCCCCACTTCACCCTTGCCGTTTTATTTGCCCCCCTCTCTCTATCCTCCCTCTATTTGCCTCTTTTTGCCCGCTTGCTTTTTGTTTGCTTGTGTGTTAGTTTGCTTGCTTGTCGTTATGGCTAGTCCCTTATCTTCTCCATTGTCTCCCGAGAATGAAATTCTAAATTTTAAGCAAAGGGAGGGTGAAAATCTAAAAGATGCTTGGTATAGAATTTGCAATGCTCAAAATAAATCTACTAGGAAGCAATCTACTACGATTCTCCTTCGCAATTTTTATGTGGGCATTACTCCTTGGCACCGTTATGTTCTTGATACTATTACCGGAGGGAACTTTTTGGTAGCCATACTTTTGATTCTTATAATGCTATGTTAGATTTATTTGGCTCACCCCCTCTCTTGGTTAATGGAACTATATTAACTTTGGAGCATGTAATGCAAAGGCTTGAGATTATTGAAAATAAGGTTGCTACCATAGAGTTAATTGAAAATTTGGATAAAAAGATCCACATCCGAATCTCTCAATATGGATCTAAAGTAGGAGTTACTTTGAAAGATATCAAATAAAAGGAACCCATAGTTAATGAGAAAATAAATCACGATTCCGTTAGGATCGATAAACTTGAGAATATTATTACCAACTTGGGAACCGCTTTTTCTTCCGTAAAGAATACTCTGAGTCCCTCCACTAAAGTTGCCAAACTTATGTACGTTCCTAAAAATAAGGGTGAATCATCTAGTAAGGAAATTGCGGATCTCAAATCTATAAGTGTTCATCCCAATCTTTTTGCTATCATTAAGGAACCATTTGTTACAAATGAATTTTTCGATCTTGTGCCTAAAATCTTGATAATTAATAAAAAGAAAGAAATTCCTAAAGATGGTAGATGCCTCATTGAAGAATTGCCTACCAAAGATGGCAATACCTAGATCTATTCTTGCTTGTTATGCCTAACTAGGGGCGTTAAACGATAGCGCTTGTTGGGAGGAAACCCAATTTTATTTTTATTACTTGATTTTTGCTCCTGTTTAGTAATAAATAAATTGTCTAGCCTCTGTTTTGGTTGTGTTTTTTGTGTTTAATTAGTGTTTGTTCCAAGTAGAACCGTTAGGAAGACTTGGGGAAAGTCTTGTTGAACTTGCCGTAAAAAACAGAAACTTTGGCGCTCACGAGAACTGCTGTAATTTTTATTTGGAAAGTGATATTTAGTTAATTCTTTTTGCAGATGATTAATAGATAAATTCCTCACGTCCATAAATTTATTTTAGAATTTTTGGGGTTCCGGATCTTGCGCTAGCTACATATTACTACAGACTGTTCTGTTTTTGACAGATTCTGTTTTTTCATGTGTTGTTTGCTTATTTTGATGAATCTATGGCTAGTAAAATAGTTTATAAACCATAGAGAAGTTGTAATACAGTAGGTATAATACCCATATAAATAAAGAATGAGTTCATTACAGTACCTTGAAGTGGTATTTTGTTTTCTTTCGCTAACGGAGCTCATGAGATTTTCTACTTTAAGTTTTGTGTTGTGAAGTTTTCAAGTTTTGGGTGAAGATTTGATGGATTATGGAACAAGGAGTGGAAAGAGACTAAGCTTGGGGATTTCCATGGCACACCCAAGATAATATAAGGACACCTAAAAGCCAAAGCTTGGGGATGCCCCGGAAGGCATCCCCTCTTTCGTCTACTTCTATCGGTAATTTTACTTGGAGCTATATTTTTATTCGCCACATGATATGTGTTTTGCTTGGAGCGTCTTGTATGATTTGAGTCTTTGCTTGTTAGTTTACCACAATAATCCTTGCTGTACACACCTTTTGAGAGAGCCATACATGATTTGGAATTTGTTAGAATACTCTATGTGCTTCGCTTATATCTTTTGAGTTATATAATTTTGCTCTAGTGCTTCACTTATATCTTTTAGAGCACGGTGGTGGATTTGTTTTATAGAAACCATTGATCTCTCATGCTTCACTTAGATTATTTTGAGAGTCTTAATAGCATGGTAATTTGCTTAAAATCCTAATATGCTTGGTATGCAAGATTAATAATAAAACTTTCTTATGAGTGTGTTGAATACTAAGAGAAGTTTGATGCTTGATGATTGTTTTGAGACATGGAGGTAATAATATCAAAGTCGTGCTAGTTGAGTAGTTGTGAAATTGAGAAATACTTGTGTTGAGGTTTGCAAGTCCCGTAGCATTCACGTATGGTAAACGTTATGCAACAAATTTGAAACATGAGGTGTTATTTGATTGTCTTCCTTATGAGTGGCGGTCGGGGACGAGCGATGGTCTTTTCCTACCAATCTATCCCCCTAGGAGCATGCATGTAGTACCGAGGTTTTTGATGACTTGTAGATTTTTGCAATAAGTATGTGAGTTCTTTATGACTAATCTTGAGTCCATGGATTATACGCACTCTCACCCTTCCATCCTTGCTAGCCTCTTCGGTACCGTGCATTACCCTTTCTCACATTGAGAGTTGGTGCAAACTTCGCCGGTGCATCCAAACCCCGTGATATGATACGCTCTTTCACACATAAACCTCCTTATATCTTCCTCAAAACAGCCACCATACCTACCTATTATGGCATTTCCATAGTCATTCCGAAATATATTGCCATGCAACTTTCCATCATTCCGTTCATCATGACACATTCATCATTGTCATATTGCTTAGCATGGTCATGTAGTTGACATAGTATTTGTGGCAAAGCCACCGTTCATAATTCTTACATACATGTCACTCTTGGTCCATTGCATATCCCGGTACACCACCGAAGGCATTCATATAGAGTCATCTTTGTTCTAGTATCGAGTTGTAATCATTGAGTTGTAAATAAATAGAAGTGTGATGATCATCATTTTCTAGAGCATTGTCCCAAGTGAGGAATATAAAAAAAAGAAAGAAAGGCCATAAAAAAGAGAAGGCCAAAAAAAGAGAAAGGCCATAAAAAGAACGAGAAAAGGCCAAAAAAAAAGAAAAGAGAAAAAAATGAGAGAAAAAGAGAGAAGGGACAATGTTACTATCCTTTGCCACACTTGTGCTTCAAAGTAGCACCATGATCTTCATATTAGAGAGTCTCTCATGTTATCACTTTCATATACTAGTGGGAAATTTTCATTATAGAACTTGGCTTGTATATTCCAAGAATGGGCCTCCTCAAGTGCCCTAGGTCTTCGTGAGCAAGCAAGTTGGATGCACACCCACTAGTTTCTTTTGTTGAGCTTTCATACATTTATAGCTCTAGTGCATCCGTTGCATGGCAATCCCTACTCCTTGCATTAACATCAATCGGTGGGCATCTCCATAGCCCATTGATTAGCCTCGTTGATGTGATACTTCCTCCTTTTTTGTCTTCTCGACATACCCCCCTCATTATATTCTATTCCACCTATAGTGCTATGTCCATGGCTTGCGCTCATATATTGCGTGAAAGTTTATAGGTTTGAGATTACTAAAGTATGAAACAATTGCTTGGCTTGTCATCGGGGTTGTGCATGATGATAGCATTCTTGTGTGACGAAAATGAAACATGACCTAACCATATGATTTAGTAGGGATGAACTTTCTTTGGCCATGTTATTTTGAGAAGACATAATTGCTTAGTTAGTATGCTTGAAGTATTATCATTTTTATGTCAATATGAACTTTTGTCTTGAATCTTTCAGATCTGAATATTCATACCACAATTAAGAAGAATTACATTAAAATTATGCCAAGTAGCACTCCACATCAAAAATTCTGTTTTTATCATTTACCTACTCGAGGACGAGCAGGAATTAAGCTTAGGGATGCTTGATACGTCTCCTACGTATCTATAATTTTGACTGCTCCATGCTATATTATCTACTGTTTTGGACATTATTGGGCTTTATTATCCACTTTTATATTATTTTTGGGACTAACCTATTAACCGAAGGCCCAGCCCAGAATTGCTGTTTTTTGCCTGTTTTAGGGTTTCGAACAAAAGGAATATCAAACAGAGTCCAAACGGAACGAAACCTTCGGGAAAGTGATTTTCTCATCGAATACAACTCAGGAGACTTGGACCCTACGTCAAGACATGTAACAGGAGGCCACGAGGTAGGGGGGCGCGCCTACCCCCCCCCCCCCCCCCCCCCGCAGGCGCGCCCTCCACCCTCATGGGCCCCCTATTGCTCCACCGACATACTTCTTCCTCCTATATATACCCACGTACCCCCAAATGATCAGAACATGAGCCAAAACCCTAATTCCATCGCCGTAACTTTCTGTATCCATGAGATCCCATCTTGGGGCCTGTTCCTGAGCTCCGCCGGAGGGGGCATCGATCACGGAGGGCTTCTACATCAACACCATAGCCCCTCCGATGAAGTGTGAGTAGTTTACCTCAGACCTACGGGTCCATAGTTAGTAGCTAGATGGCTTCTTCTCTCTTTTTGGATCTCAATACAATGTTCTCCCCCTCTCTTGTGGAGATCTATTTGATGTAATCTTCTTTTTGCGGTGTGTTTGTTGAGAACGATGAATGGTGTGTTTATGATCAAGTATATCTATGAATAATATTTGAATCTTCTCTGAATTCTTTTATGTATGATTGGTTATCTTTGCAAGTCTCTTCGAATTATCAGTTTGGTTTGGCCTACTAGATTAATCTTTCTTGCAATGGGAGAAGTGCTTAGCTTTGGGTTCAATCTTGCGGTGTCCTTTCCCGGTGACAGTAAGGGCAGCAAGGCACGTATTGTATTGTTTCCATCGAGGATAACAAGATGGGGTTTTCTTCATATTGCATGAGTCTATCCCTCTACATCATGTCATCTTGCTTAAGGCGTTACTCTCTTTTTAACTTAATACTCTAGATGCATGCTGGATAGCGGTCAATGAGTGGAGTAATAGTAGTAGATGCAGGCAGGAGTCGGTCTACTTGTCTCGGACGTGATGCCTATATACATGATCATACCTAGATATTCTCATAACTATGCTCAATTCTGTCAATTGCTCAACAGTAATTTGTTCACCCACCGTAGAATACTTATGCTCTCGAGAGAAGCCACTAGTGAAACCTATGGCCCCCGGGTCTATCTTTATCATATAAATCTCCTACTACTTAGTTATTTACTTTGCCTTTATTTTACTTTGCATCTTTATCATAAAAATACCAAAAATATTATCTTATCATATCTATCAGAGCTCACTCTCGTAAGTGGCCCTATAGGGATTGACAACCCCTATTTGCGTTGGTTGCGAGGATTTATTTGTTTTGTGCAGGTGCGAGGGACTCACGCGTAGCCTCCTACTGGATTGATACCTTGGTTCTCAAAAACTGAGGGAAATACTTACGCTACTTTGCTGCACCATCCCTTCCTCTTCGGGGAAAACCAACGCAGTGCTAAAAGAGGTAGCAAGTCCTAGTAGGACTCCACACTTTGGGCGTGCTCTATGAGGGTCGGCCTCCTCCTCCCTCCATCCTTTATATACGTGGCCAGGGGGCACCCCATAGACACACAAGTTGATCGTTGATCTCTTAGCCGTGTGCGGTGCCCCCCTCCACCATAATCCACCTCGATCATATCGTAGCGTTGCTTAGGTGAAGCACTACAAAAAAAGACACATCCGTGACATTTTGGGCCGAACGAATTTTTTTCTATCATACATATGACACTTCTATGACGTAATTGTGACAAAACCCGGTATCATCATAGATGTGGTGGGCTCCTACTTCTATGACAAAAAATCATGACAAAAAATGGGCTTTTCATCCTAGGCGGGCCGGAGATGCAGCTGCATGACATTCTTTGGGCCATCCATGACGGAAAAAACGGTGGTAGAAGCGAGGGGGGGGGGGATTTCGGGGAGTTCCCGGTTACGGTGGGAGGTCGGGGGCCGAGCGATGCGCGTTTCTCTCGTACATGTACGCGCGTGTGTGCAAGGCGTTGGCTCTAACTGAACCCGAGCGAGCCGTTGGGCTCTAACTTAACCCGAGCGATTGCACTGCAGGCTACGCGTTACTGAACCCGAGCGATCGATCGATGGATGTTAACTGAACCCGATCAAGCGATTCCTTCACTACTGTTGCTAACTGAAGCCGATCGATGCTGCCTCTAGGATGAATAGTGAGTATTGCGGGGGGGGGGGGGGTTGGATGAACAGTGAGCGGTGGCGTTGCCTCTGGATGAACAAGACCCCGTGGTGTGGTGGAGGGCTGGATGAACAGTAGACGGTGGAGGGGTGCCCGTGGAGGGGTGGTTGAACAAGACCCCATGGTGTGGAGGGCTGGATGAATAGTAGACGGTGGAGGGGTGGTTGAACAGTAGCCGGTGGAGTAGCGCGCGGTGGAGGCTGGATGAACAGGAGCCCGTGGAGGCTGGAGGAGGTCGACGGTAGCCCGTGGAGGCTAGAGGAGGTCGACGGTGGAGATGAACAGTATCCTGTGGAGTCCTGTTTTACGGTACACCACACCCCTCCCGATGAACAGGACCCCCGTTTCGACCGTAGGATGTCCGTTTCGTCCGTTTTGCGGTACGGCACACCCCTCCCGATCAACAGGACCCCCGTTTCGACCGTAGGAGGTCCGTTTCGCGGTACGCCACACCCCTCCTGATCAACAGGACCCCCGTCTCGACCGTAGGAGGTCCGTTTCCTCCGTTTTGCAATACGCCAGACCCCTCCCGATCAATAGGACCCCGTTCAGGCCTCGTTTCCATCGCCTGTTCCGTCCAAGCCCTCCCGATGAATACGACCACGCATTCCGTTCCGACCTAGCCGGTTGGCTCCCACGCGCTCCGTTGCCTCCCGATGAACACAGCGCATTCCGTTGCCTCCCCATGAACACGACGCATTCCGTTGCCTCCCCATGAACACGACGACGATGTTGCCTCCCCATGAACACGACGACGACGCTGTTTCTCCGTTCCGACCCAGCCATGTACATGAGCCTTGGCCGTACGTATGCGCGAGTAGGCATTCGAGACCCTGCCCGTATGTACGTACGTGGCCGTATTTTCTTTCTTGCACCCTGGCCGCTGTACGTACATGTACATGCTACGTGCGCGCCTCTACTACGACACGTGCACGCCTATACTACGGCACGTGCGCGCCTCTACATCGACCAGTATATATGTACGTACACGTTCGCGACCAGAATGACAACGCTACGTACGCTTCGACCAGGTGGGTCCCGACTATCAGGCACTTCCTTGCGTGCGAAGATGTAGCTGGTGGGTCCCAACAGTCAGGGGGGAGAATCATTTTGTTTTTGCCCGGACGCACTTCCTTGCGTGCGAAAGTGTAGCTGGTGGGTCCCAGCAGTCAGGGGAAACGTTTTTTTCACGAAATACGGTGGCCCGTCCGGTGGGTCCCCGCTGTCAGGTGGAGGAATAATTATTTTGCACGTAATAAGGAGGCACTTCCTTGCTGCGGCCGTGGACCCAGCTGTCAGCCTCTCCACGTACATTCCACGTCTGATGGAAGCCGTTCCTTGACCACGTTGACCATGCCGCGCCGAGAGCACCAGGGCGGTGGACGACGGCGAGGCCTAGGAAGGGGATGACGCGGAGCCGGGGAAGACGTGGCAGTGGATGCCCACGTGTAGAGGAGTACGAGGGTTCACTGGTTCGCTGCGGTGTGAGGTTGCCGTCGCCGCAGAATAACAGGGGGTGTGGGTGAGTAGAGGGATGGACTCGCCAGCGGTGGGAGTAGTAGGGGGCGGTGAGGCCTCCGCCGCATCGCATACGGCCACGGGAAGTAGGAGCACGAGGCACGGCCAGCGCTGGTTTGGGCGGCTGGAGCAAGAAGACCAGAGGTTGAAGAAGCACTACGACCGTTGGATGGACATTGTACGGTCATTGGAGCTAGAATCATGCATATATTGACTAACTTGACAAAGCCCTCCATCCCCGTCAACTTAGTAGGCCCACAAGTCAGCCTGCCACTATACTGGGTCCCAGCTAACAGGGGGAGTATTCATTTTTTTTGTGCGTAATAAGGAGGCACTTCCTTGCGTGCGAAGATATAGCCGGTGGGTCTGAGCTGTCAGCGGCGGTAACGTTTTTTTCGTGAAATACAAAGGCCCTTTCGGTGGGTCTCAGGTGGAGGAATCATTATTTTGCGCGTAATAAGGAGGCATTTCCTTGCGTGCGGCCGTGGACCCAGCTGTCGGCCTCTCCATGTACAGTCCACTTCAGATGCATGTCGGTCGTTGACCACGTTGACCAGGCCGCGCCGAGAGCACCAGGGCGGTGGACGACGGCGAGGCCTAGGAAGGGAACGACACGGAGGCAGGGAAGACTCGGCAGTTGTTTCCCATGCGGAGGGGAGTACGACTGTACGAGGGTTTACTGGTTCGTCTGCCGTCGCTGGAGAATAATAGCAGGTGTGGGTGAGTAGAGGGATGGCTAGGCCAGCGATGGGAGTACGGTGGGGCGGTGAGGCCTGCGCGGCAGCACAGCCGGCCGCGGGGAGGAGGGAGTAGGCGGTCCTCCCACCGGCGCTTGTTTGAGCGGCTGGAGCAGGAAGAGCAGAGATTGAAGAAGCACGACGGCCATTTGATGGACATCCAACAGTCATTGCTTGTGCGTCAACCTTTTTTAGGAAAGCCTCAAATCTGTGGAAAACAGCATACAACCCATTTGCTAATTCTTAAGGTTTTTTTTGGAGCTCATATTCTTTTTGTTAGCATTATAGCCCATATTGTGGCCACGGTTAAAAAATTATACGAATTTGTGCATATTTCGGTGCGGTCCGAACTGTTTTTAATCCTGAAATTTCGACTCGCATTCAAACTGATTTTAAAAATAAATGTATATCAATATAAAATCCAACAAATTCTCCACGCATAAAAATTAATGTAATTTAAAATCTCAAAATGAAAAAAATATTTGAAACTAATTGCCGGTTTGATGTGTTTTAAAAATGTGCAACCCATTTCTCATTACTGATGGGCCATTTTCTCGGCCAGCCGAATGAAAGCTCTCTTCGTCTTGAAAGATTTGCAGCCCAACAGGCCTAACAAAGCGACTTACTTGGCAAATCACAAAAAACTAGGCTGTGGCCGTGGACCGAGCTGTCAGTTCATTTGTTTTTGTAGTCCATTTGGTGGGCTGGGTGAAACAATGATGTAGCATCTATGCAGCCCGTTTAAATCCAATTTGCATTTTTCTCGAAATCCGCGGACTTGTTGGGCTGGGTGAAAATATCATGTTGGGCTAGACGGAGAAATGTTATAAAAACATAAACACATGATTGCACGTCAGTAAAATCTTTGCAAGCTTATGTACGCAATCACTAGGAGTTAACTTGCCAAGTTATATATAAACAATTATTATTATTATTTTGTAAGAACTTTCAACTTCCGAAATAAAATATCATTTTAATTTGATGAGTTAATAGTACATGGGGTATTATTATTTTTTAGGCTAGACGTGGGACAGTTGAGTTGGTTCTAGGGGAAAGTACTGGGAGAAAACTCAGTTTACATCGAAAAAGAAAGTGGGAGAAAATTCAGAGACCTGCTGGGTCCACCTGAGGAGGGGAATATGTTGGGAGGAAGGAGATTCAAAGCACGGCAGCCGAGTGAACTGGTTTTTTTACGGACAAGTGAACTAGTTTAGATACATAAGCAAATAGCCACTAAAAAGAAATCAGGTTAATGGGTTCTTAAAAGAAATATTTCGGACAAAACAGATAATTACGACACATAGGCTAATGCATGAAACACTCAGATGATAAAGATGCTTATAAACAGATAAAGTACAACATCTAGACCTTCCTGGCACGCTTGATCATGACGCTGCGGCTGTCCGTGTACTCGTCGGTTACGGGAAGCAGACACGCCCTCATGTCCAAGATCTGCCTGTACATGTCGTAGCATGCGTATGCGTCCTTGGTCGCGTAGGTTATGTAGGCTAGATTCAGAGGTACGTCCCACGTGTTCAGGTCGTCTTCTTTCATGTTGGCGTATTAGGGGTCAATGATGGTCTCAGGGAGGTCAACCACGGAGTCCTTCTCCTGACCGTTGCTGATAATCTTGTATTGCTTCTGGATGTCGACAAGCTTGTTGCACCAGATGGACGAATCGTCGCGTTCTTCCTTCTCTCCACCATAGCGAAGGTGCAGTCGGCGCTGCCGATGAAACTGGTGAATGCTCCAGAACCTGGTGCAGCCATAGGACTGAGGCGAGGCAGAGCTTCACCGAGTCCGTATCATTGGTGTACATCACATTCAACTTGGTGCAGTCATAGGACTAAATGTCGAACACAAAGGGGGACTCCTTGCTGAAGTCCATATCCAGCAGGCTCACCCCTCGGATCGCCATTGGAGTCTCTTCGAGTGAACGAGTGTGTAGGCGGCGGCCGCAGTTTGTTTTTCAGCTCTTGGGGAACTGGATTCAATAGTAAGCTGAGTGTGTACAGGCGACAATAGTTACTACCCCTCCCTTGTCCGCTGCATGCCCGGCAGAAGATGCACCCTCGGCCACACGTTGGTTCACGAGCGGGTCTGTATTGGTACTGTAATAACAGGAGTTAGTGGTCACTTTACTTAAATTTAATTAGCTTTAATAGAAATTTGTACTTAAAAGAAGCAATGCATTCGCTCGTTCTATCAGTGCCACAGGATCAACATGCACAACAATTAGAATTATTATTCTCAGGACGCACACGATCAGCACATTTGTCGCACTTTCACAAAGATAATACTACCAAGTTTGAACTGTTTGTTATGGTTGTTGTCCTCTGCATCATCATGCCGTGTTTCCCAGCTTACAAGATTCAGAACCAACAAATAATATCCAAATAATAAGTACAACAAAGATGCCTACACATCTCATTGATTCCCAGCTTGCAAGATTCAGAACCAACAAATAAGATCCAAATAATAAGTACAACAAAGATGCCTACACATCTCACTGATTCCCAGCTTGCAAGATTCAGAACCAACCCATTAGAGCCTTTTGATAAAGTGAATATCGGGATTAAATCCATCTTGGCTAGCCATGTCACACAATCGAAGAACTTGGCGAATGCTCTTGACCGTCACAACATCTGTAGTTGAGTATTCCTGTTTGCAAAACATGTTTGCACAGCACAAACAAGGAGACAGGAGAGCATGATTTTGCTTTAATAGCGGCCTCCTTGAACTCAACCTCCAGCTCTACTTGGATGAGGTCTGCCTGGAGTTCCATGATTCAATTCATGCGCCTTTTTCTGCAGTTCACCTGAAATGAAGCAAAGATTGCATCATTCAGCTAGCAAGAAGTACTTGCTCTTGTGAGCTGGCAGGTTCTTCTTTAGTAGTTGCACTAAAATTGAGGAACATTAAGGTTGGATGTCCGGCTCATGTAAGGTGCAACTATAATTTTCTTATCCTTTTGTGCAGTTCCACTAAAATAAAGTGCCATTGTGGTGACAGTGACGGCTCCATCTTGCAAAGGCTAATAAAATGTTGCACGAGATTACCAGCAGAACTTGACGGACATTTTGGAAACTCCAATCACCATTTTGTGCAGTTCCACCAAAATTGAGAGATGTTACCCACGTGACATTTTAGTTGAACTGCACACTCATTCCAAAAAAAAGTGTTTTGTGCAGTTCACCAAAAGGTCACAATAGCAACAAGGTGAAATGGATATCCCTATTTGCACAAAAAGATAGAAAGTAAATAGTTGTTGGTCAATAAGAATATATGAAACATATACAAAATGAAAAGAAGCATCTTAATTATGTTCATGGCAATCACGCAAGGATAGTAGAAATTTTAAAACGCCAGCAACATGTTACCAGAAGCATTACGATCAACAATGAGATTCCTCAAATATGGGATTACTTTAATAGTGGCATTGCTTGTTTACCAGACACAGTAAATCAACAGCAGCTAAAGAGTTGGTTTAAGGGCATGGGACCGTGGGGACACCAGGACACTCAGCAGCGTAAAGGAGCAACTTACTTATCATACTGGGGAAAACAGCAGGAGTGCCATTGTACTATGTGAGGGCAGCAAATCTAATCTTGGAGACCTTTTACTATGTGAGGGCAGCAAATCTAATCCTGGAGACCTTTTACTATGTGAGGGCAGCAAATCTAATCCTGGAGACCTTTTACTATGTGAGGGCAGCAAATATAATCCTGAGACCTTTTACTATGTGAGGGCAGCAAATCTAATCCTGGAGACCTTTTACTATGTGATGGCAGCAAATCTAATCCTGGACATACTCTGTTGACTTGTCCACCAGCCGCCACTTTCTATCCTTTTTTCAACCAATAATAGATCTGTTCCTTATCCAGTTTGTACCGCGTTTTCCCATTATTTCCCTTTTCAACCAAGAGACCGGATGGGTATCCGGTCTCTACTACTTTCACCATATTATTTCCTCTTTGAATCAAGTCCTAGATTCATGCTACAACTTTCCCCCCTTTCTTCGTTGTTTGAACAAAGCCCTAGATTCAAATGCATGAAGTAGCTTTACCTCTAATAATACTAAAAATTTAGGTGGCTTTGGAAGAGCTGATGGGAGTAGAAAAAGATGCACATGCAGACACATGGGGAGCTGGGGCAGTAGAGCAAGGCCGCTTTCGAAGAACTTATACTGAGGGTCGCCGGGATGTCGGCGGCGGCAGGTTGGATCTATGGACAATACGGCAGGGAGGAAGAAGGGTCGGAGGACCTCCCAAGCCAGCCATGTGTCGAAGAGAACGGCACGGGCAGAGGATCAGGCCCCTCCGACAGCTGTGGGTTTCCTCCCTCGGCGGCGATGACCGCGTGAATGATGCACCTTTGAGTCCTCTACACACACTGGCCGAAGGGATCCGGCCGGATCTATGACCAGCGGTGAGCATAGAGAAAATGTCGCTACCGCTGTCTTGTTTATATCTAGAGAGGATGAGAGAATGAAGAGAGCAACCCTAGTAAAGCAAGCGCTCAGGCCCCTGCGTCCATATATAGTCGAGTGATTATCTTTTTTCTCTCCACAACAAGCATTTCAATTTGTGTACGTGGCATTAAAGAAAGAAACTCTCTATTTAAGGTGACTACTGTACGACTCCTACTTACTACTAGTAGTACTACAATATTGTTCACTTGTGCTCCCCGCCCCTCCATTCATTGAACAACCCCACGGGTGAATAAACATACAATAAGTACTGTATTTATATAGAACGAACAAGCTCGAACTATTTTCGCGTAGTTAAAAGTTGAGGGCGGGGATTTTCCCGGGCAGTACGCGCGGCAGTTTTCGGGTAGGGATAGAAGACTATTTTTTTTAAAAAACTTCGAGATGGCCACATAGCATGGAGCCGACCCCAACGATTTTAAGTTTACAGGCCAGACTACTATACACATGAAACTGCCACACGAGCGTCCGGGCTGCGCTTGGCTCTTCGCCTCTTCGGGAAGTCAAACAATGATGGAATACTACTGCACTGGAGGAGTACTACAGTACGCTTTTGGCCATCTGACACTGATTGAACTGCTGCATGTCCACCGCGTGCGGGAGGGAGAGCGTGTAGTGAAAGCTTCTCCTAGTCTTGCCAGCCACCACGCTCATGGGCGAGGGAGGGATGCTCCTGCCTTTGCGTGTATGACAGGTGGGCCCTATAGGTGTGTGGCCAACCTGTCATACAGCCAAAGGCAGGTGCAGTTAAGTCTGCGAGGGAGAGGATAATCAAACTTCTCGTTGATGTACGAGTTGACGCGACACATCAAAGCACTACACTCGATATATTTCAATAATTTGCGTGTGTGACTCCCAGATGCAGAGGCCGGGGGTCATCATCCTCCTTTTCGAGAAAAAACAAACGCGTGTGTGAGAGGACAAGTGCATGCGTGCACCTCTTCTCTTCCTGTATAACATACTACTAAACTTAGAGTACAAGTTTTTGTGGATGGCACGATGGTGCGTGCGAGAAGTCCCGAGAGATAGGTTTAATGCATTAATTGCAATGCATGCATGAAGTACATGCATTGGTCAATTTTCTCTTAATACTTGCATGGAATGATTTAATGCACCTTGGAATCTGAACATGTGTTGGGGACAACCAAATTGAGCCTTATAAAATGGAAAAACTAAAATTTTGAGATAAGCCCTATAAAACCGGAAAGGAGGGAGTAGAAAAAGAAGTACTCCATCCGGGAATAGTTCCGCACTTCGAAACTAGAACCGTTAATAGATTTTGAGCTTGCGTCTCGTCACATTCCAAATTACTCCACGCTATATTGAATTGCAAACCTGTTCACACCGATCACAACCTAAACGGTTTACCAGTTAGGAGCGTATTAGTACTCGGTTCTAAATACTAGTATGCCAAGATGACTGCACATTCCTCCTCAACTCCTCATCCACAAAAACAAACAAGTCATTCAGCATCCTTCCCTTGCGTCTGCCATGGCCAGCGTGAGTTCTGGGTCAAGAGATTGCCACCAGGGAGAGGCGAGCATGGAAGCGGAAGCATGAGAGATGTCCCGCCTCGCTGCGAGAGCAGCCGACATGTCCCGCCGCACGGAAGTAGCAGCACAGAGGTCCCGCCGCACCGCTGAAGCAGCACGGAGGTCCCGCCGCATCGTCGATGCAGCAGACTGGTCCGGCCGCGCCGCGGAAGCAGCAGAGATGTCCTGCCGCGCCACGAATGCAACAGAGATGTCCCGCCGCACCGCGGCTGCCTGGGAAAATTTCTCGCGGGCAGGCGACGACTGTTACAGGCGCATGCATGCGATCGTCCATAGCCAGATGGATCAGATCTCCGGCTCGGCGAGGTTGCAGGACGACATGATAGCCTCGTTTGAACAGGGTACCGGCGTCATCCGGCAACTAAGGGAGGGCAATGAGAGGTTCCGGGCCGAGCGCGACCTGCTGAGGGAGAAGATCGTCCGAAGTGCAGACTTGCAGGAGGGGACCAGTGCCTTGTTGAAGAAACTTATGGACGAGAATGACATGCTCCGCAATGAGCGCCAAAGGCTGGTGGAGGAATCCGTGGATGTTCTCAAGCAGCGTCTTGAGGACATGAAAGAGCTCATCGCCGCTCACCGCAGAGACTAGTTTCCTGGTTTCTTTTGATGTAATAATCGGGTTAGGATGTGGATTGTGTCGTCGGTTGTGAAATGCTGGGTTCTAGCGCGGATGTTTGGCCTTTGTTGGTCTCTTGGGATGTTGCGATTTCAATCTGGTAGCTTTTAGTCCTTCGTGTTAGGCTGGAGTTGTGCTGAACTTCTTGTGAATTGTGGTGGTTTTCAGTAATGAAAATCAGAAGGGGCAAGCCCTTCTTTGATAAAAATATTAATCGTCCTTATATATTCATCAGTCTTGCTATAAGTCGCAGTAGATGCTATATAGGTCCGTTGGATCTTACATCAAGATCCGTGCTTTCAGATTTTCTTTTTTCTCTCTTAAATCTCAGTCGAGTGAGACATAGCCACGCCATTAAACAGAGGCTCGGGCGCCATTAATGGAGACCTTGGGAGAGAGGTGGACGGCAGATGGAGGTCAAAGGGCTCTCCTCCCGATAAGCACGTGCAGGGGTCTGATCGCACGCCTCTCGTACTCAAATAGCTACCCTGCACGACGCCTCCTAGCTAATAAAAAATGGGGACGCGTGGCGACACGTAAATGGTACTAGTAAGTAGAACGCCCATGGTTTCAATAATACTTGTGTTTCCGATTGTAATGTGACAGCACTTGTTCCAAAATGACTTTGTTGATTGTTAATGTGTGCGCCTTTGCAAATCGGACTGCAAATTTACCACAGCATGTTGGTGCCATGTCATGGCACCAAGCCAAGTTTCATTATTTTCATGCGTGTTTTGGATTTACAGGAATTAAAAAACGAAGTTTCTCAATGTTTCCAACCTAGCCACAACGCCCAGAATTTTGAATTTCATTCCCATTTCTTGCATGAAACCTAGAAATTTACCCGAGGACACACATGTGATTTTTCAACCAACTTTGGTGCACTGGAACATGTGCTTGTATTTCAAATTTGAATTATGCACACAAAGGTGACACGTTCCCTCCCAGAACCACGAGCCTTGTTGAGAGAAGCTCCGATTTGTAAGAAGCTTATACCAAAATTTGTTCCTATTCGACCAATTTTTTTACCACGGCATGGTACTACCATGACATGACACCATGCCATGTTTCATGATTTTAAAACCAAGTTTCTAAATGTTCTCGACTGAGCCACGATGCCCAGATGTTTGAATTTTATTCTCATTTTTTGCATGGGACCTACTCCCTCCTTCCATCTATATAGGGCCTAATGTGTTTTTTCAAGACAACCTTTGACTATTGACAAGATTAATAGCACATGAGATGTATACTATGAAAATTATATTATTGGAAGCTCCTTTGAAATACAAAATTGAAGGTATGCTTTGTGTAAGTTGCATGTCATATATTATTGCTCTAATGTTTGGTCAAAGTTAGCCTTGAAAAACGCATTAGGACCTATATAGATGGAAGGAGGGAGTAGAAATTCACCCGAGGACACAAATTTGATTTTTCAACCAACTTTGGTGCACGGGAGCATGTGCTTGTAGTTCAAATTTGAATTGTGCACATTAAATGACCAAAAACTCAATTAATGTGTAAATAAGGCCAAACGAAGCCGGAATAATTCCAAAATTTAACAGGGCACTCATGTAGTTCTATGTTGCCTTTGCAAATAAGCTCAAGGGGGACAATGTATATCGTTTCGCACTCAAAGGTGGCACGTTCCCTCTCAAAACCATGAGCCTTCTTGAGAGAAGCTTCGGTTTGCAAAAGCTTATACCAAAATCTGTTCCTATTCGGCCAATTTTTTTACCACAACATGGTAGTACCATGACATGACATCCATGCCAAGTTTCATGATTTTCAGACATGTTTTGGATTTACAAGAATTTTAAAACCAAGTTTCTCAATGTTCTCGGCCGAGCCATGATGCCCAGATGTTTTAATTTTATTCTCATTTCTTGCATGGGACCTAGAAATTCACCCGAGGACACAAAGGTGATTTTTCAACCAACTTTGGTGCACGAGAGCATGTGCTTGTAGTTCAAATTTGACTTATGCACATTAAATGACCAGAAACTCAATTAATGTATAAAAATGACAAACGAACCCAGAATAATTCCAAAATTTAACAGGGCACTAATGTAGTTCTATGTTGCCTTTGTTAAGAAACTCAAGGGGGGGCAGCGTATATCGTTTCACACTCAAAGGTGGCACGTTCCCTCTTAGAACCACGAGCTTCCAAATTGGCCCAATTTTTTACCACAACATGTTAGTGCCATGACATGACACCATGCCAAGTTTCATGATTTCCAGGCGAGTTTGATTTACATGAATTTAAAATCAAAGTTTCTTGATGTTCTTAGCCGAGTCATGACACTCAGATGTTTGAATTTCATTCTCATTTCTTCCATGGGACCTAGAAATTCAACCAGGGACACACATGTGATTTTTCAACCCACTTTGGTGCACCGGAGCATGTGCATGCAATTCATATTTAGATTATGCACATTAAAAGTCCAGAAACTCAATTAATGTATAAAAAGGCCAAATGAACCCGAAATAATTCCAAAATTTAATAGGGCACTCATATAGTTCTATGTTGCCTCTGTAAATAAAATCAGGGGGGAGGCAGCGTATATCGTTTCGCACACAAAGGTGACACGTTCCCTCTCGGAACCACGAGGCTTGTTGAGAGAATCTCCGGTTTTGCAAGAGGCTTATACCAAAACTTGTCCCAATTCAGCCAAAAATTATATGTATGAAAACAGGGTTTAGATTATCCCAAACATCTCGCTACCTAGACAAATAATGTACTATGATTTGAATTCAACATAAAATGGATATAAATATTTGAATTGGAGAGCGTATGGTACATGTAGTTCATAGTGAAATATGATTACTGCTATATGTATGTTTTATGTTATCAAGATAATATTTAAATCATTGTATAACTTGACAGCAATCGTATTCAAGTAAGGAAAATTGATTCAAATTTAGTCCATATGGTAGGCGACAATATATATGTTCACATGGTGGAGTAAAATGTTCATATATGATGGAAGATCAAAATGTACGACTACATCAATTATAAACCGCAAGGTCACCTAACAATATATTCGAATTCAACATAACGTGGATTCAAAAATTGAAATTCGAGATCATGGCATCTGTAATCATATAAAAAGGGACATTACTCTTTCTTTGGTGGGAATTGATTTGTTTTTTGTTGTTGTTGAGGGAAGTGCGAATCGATTTGGTACTGTGCAGGGTAATCTTGTTCTCCCGATTTTTTTACATTTTTCTTGTCGTTTTTTCAATGGCATCTATAGCAATATAGTAAAAGGGGACATGACTCTCTTGTGTCTTGTATGGATTGTTTTTTTTACACGTTAAGTTTGTTCTGCCGAACAAGGAATCCGCACCTTGTTATCCTGAAATTTTCAAGCTCGAGTATCTTTTGTCTCACCTGCTTTGAAACTCTCGCTTCTTCAACCCGCGACGCGCCTTGTTATCCCGAAATTTGGACGCGCGCGAGAACTCCCTCCTCATCTGAAATCGCTCCCGCAGCCCAGACACGCGAAATCCCCCTTCTACCCCTCAACCAGAAATGAAGTTCCATGTCGCGGTGTCAAAACCGGTGGGGGCACGCTGGTAACTTACCCTACATTTCGGACAAGCGCGTCCCTAAGCTTGGCTCACCCCTCCCCCTTTGCCCCCATTCGTACACCGAGGCTGCCAAAACCCACGAAACCCCACGCTCCTCCGTCGGCCTCCCGACCGCCGCCCAGCTGGAGACTCTTCCCTGACTACGTCGTCCACTGCAACAGCTCGCTGTCCCTCATCCACCGCACCAGATGAGGATCCGTTGTCGATCTCGTCGTCCCGCCGGATCAGCTGCCCCATCCTCCACCTCCAAGGAGCTGCCTCGACGTTCGCCTCGTCTATCGTGCCACCTCAATCCCCACAGCACCGTCTTGACCTGCCCCATCGGAACTGCAACACCCTCACCAATTCCTCTGATGAAGCCGAGGCCAACTCGGCGCCACCAAGGAGGTTCTGCACTCACCGCTGCATTTTATCTTTTATTCGATCTCACGGGGCTGCCGGTGCTCGATACCGAGCAGACATGGCGTGTCTCCATCGACGGCGCCGTCGTCGGCCACATCATCCATGGCGTCTCTCCCCCATGTCGTTGCTTCCTCGGCAGCGACTTCCACAACGGCACTAGCTGCAGCTGCTCCGACTCGCGCTCGCGCTGCGACTCTGTTCTTGTTGTCGGTCGCGCTGCTGCACTGCTCCTGCTTTCGTTCGTGCTGCTACTCTGCTCTTGCTCTCGCTTGCGCTACTGCTGCTGCACGACCTCCGGCAGCTACAGGAGTTGCTGCTTTAGCACTCGCTCGTGGTGCTACTGCACGACTTGCTCTCTGCTAGTGCATTCCCTGCTCGAGCGTCTGCTGATTTGGATCACTGCTTCTCTGCTACTAGTGCTTGAACGCCCTAAACATCTATTGCAATGCTCTGTTACTAGTTCAATCAGTTTCGATAGTAAAATTCAGTTTCGACTGTGAAGTTCATTTTCTTCAGTTAAGTTCAGAGTGAACAGTACTTACAACATCTGTCGGAGCAGCCGTGGCGCGGCTGATGCGTTTTACATCTAGCACTTTTTGGTGATGTATTTTACATCATCTATTGCAGATGATATTAGGGTCCCACTTCAGATTAACGTTGTCTGTCTTGTCATGCTTCAGCCTCGTCGCCGTACACCTTAGCGGAGCTGCTCCAATGACAGAACCGTCCATCACAGCGGAGCAGTACCCTCGGCGCCGTTTCCAAAGGCCTCGGATCTTCTTCCCCGCCTCTGACAGTCACACCAGCATCATCACCATCCTCCATGTCCAACCCAATGATGCTGAGGTCCACAAGGCTATGCCAAAGAGGTTGTACACTCGTCGCATCACTTTGTTTCTCCATTCCTCTGTTCTTCCAATTCATGTGAGCCAAACACCCAGGTTGACTGAAATCGTATGTTTCCAAATGCTCTGTTTTGCACGTGCATTCCTATCATATTCATGTGTTTTTCCTGTCCCTGCGTTTATAGAATCCTCCAATTCTAAGGAGCCCTTACAGATTTACTTCACTTTTAGATAGGCGTCAAAGAAAACTCTGTGTGTTATGTCCTGCTCCTGCCATGCCGTCATCCACCCCACCTGAGGTGCACCATCGACAGAAGCGTTCACTGCAGCAGAGATCCCCCCTGCAGACTTCCTTTCGCCGCCTCAGATCATCTTCCCCGCTGCCGGCAGCCACACCAACTGCATTACCATCATCGACTGAGCAGATGAACCCGAGGACTACACAGTTCCGGAAGAGAGGTCGCAGTCTTTTGTGTTTGCTTACGTTATACATCGGTTATTATTACTTGCTACTTTATCGTTTAATCTTGAGTTTTGAATTGCCCATGGGTCTCATATCGAGCCAGCAACGAATAGTATCTGTCTACTATCTGGTTCATCTGGGTCTTCTATGTGGTTCATGTTGGGTGGGCAACATGATGCCAGGTTAGAGCAAACACCTCAGGTGGTAAACAGGCGTGTCGGCTCCTTCTGAATCTCCTTTTTAAACCGGCATGTTGATGTTGGTCATATCATGCATATGGCGCCTTGCATTGCTTACATTATACATCTTATATGTCATCAGCTTAGTTTAGATTTGCTTTGTGTGAATGCCACCTGTTTGGTTTCTATATCATACTCCCACCATTCCTAAATATTTGCCTTTTTAGAGATTTCAACAAGTGACTACATACGGAACAAAATGAGTGAATGTACACTCTAAAATGTGTCTATATACATCTGTAAGTGGTAGTCCATTTGAAATCTCTAAAAAGACAAATATTTAGGAATGTAGGGAGTATATGGGAATTATGCAATGCCATCTTCTTTAGCCAAGCATCATATATGTGAATCATGCAATGCCATCCTGTTTAGCCAGTCATCGTATATGTGAATTGTATCGTGCCATATTTTTTCCATAATGTATTCCATTTGTCAACAATGTTTATACATTCATCTACTCTTCCTGTGCATCAGCCATTTGAGTCGGTCATGGGAAAATCTGGAGTGAAAACAAGGTCTTCTGAGCAGTCAGTGCTACCTGTCGATGCAGATTTCTTGCTGGTTATAGATAGCTCCTTAGAGGAGGATTCAGAGAGAGATGACTAGTCGTATCCCCCCAGGTGCATGCTCTAACTTGGCTGGGTTATATTGCTCATATCATGCATATGGTGTCTTGCATTGCCATGCCATCTGCTTAGATTAGACATGCTTTGTGTGAATGCCTCCTGTTTGCTTTCTATATCAGATATGTGAATTATGCAATGCCATGTTTTTCAGCCAGTTATCATATATGTGAATTATGCACCGCCATGGAGCCAGGCATTATATATGTGAATTATCTCATGCCATCTTTTTTTTCATTACGTATTCCATTTGTCGACAATCTGTGTATATTGAACTACTCTTCATGTGTATCAGCCATTTGAGCCAGTTATGGAAAAATCTGGAGTGAAAACAAGGTCTTCAGAGCAGGCAATGGTACCTGTTGAAGCATATATCTCGATGGTTACAGGGAGCTCCTCAGAGGAGGATTCAGAGACAGATGACCAGTCCTATATCCCACCTGAGGTGTATGCTCTGAGTTGCAATGTTTATATTTCTCATATGATGCATATGGTGTCTTGCATTGCTTAGTTTAGACATCATATGCACAATATTGAATTCTATCTGCTTAGTTTAGAGATCATACATGCGAGTGCCAGCTGCTTAGTATATGAATCAATTATGTCAATTATATCATGCCATCCTGTATACTTAGACAACATGTATGTGAATTATTTCATGCCAACCTATTTTAGAAAGACATCATATAGTTGTGTCATGTCATCCTGTTTAGGTACTCATCATATGTTGAATTATGCCATTATATCCTGTTAAGTCATCCATCATATATCTGAAACTGTGTCACGCTATCCTGTTTAGTTAGGCATCATATATGTGAAACTGTGTCATGCTGTCATGTTTGGTTAGACAACATATATGTGAATTACCACATCTGTCTGTCATACAATGTCTGTACGTTCAATTTCTTTTCTTGTTTATCAGCCATTTGAATTGGAGGGGGTGATGGCAGTATGTAAGGGAGCAAAAACCCGTTCTTCACAAAAGACAGTGCTACCCGTCGATGCAGATAGAATCATGGTTGTACTGGCCCACAAACTAGCCCCACCACACATAATCGAGACTCTTCCAGATTGCACACTTACACCGTTGGGCAGAGAACCAGCTACAACCCATCTAACCGCAACCCCAGCGGATAGTAACCCACTTATAGTTGACAAAGCACCATGTCCACCACAGAGTACCCCCACACGAGCAGTTTGTAAAGCTAATACAATGCCTAAAGCACGAAGACCACCACAGCTAACCCAAACTCTACGTTTAGAGTAGAAGAGCAACTATTCTCAGGTCAGATTCCGTAGCTATGGTCCATACTCCTTTGCTGTTGCATCACTGTATTTACTCATACCAACTACTTTTGAATTTGAAGGATCCAATTGAAACTCCAATGGCGCAATAGGTATGTTTTAAACCTATTTCTTTAACTGGATTGCTGTTCTAACTTCTTGCTCTATGTTGATTTCAGTTTAAGTTGTATAAACAGTTATGTTCTCATGTGATGCACATTACAAGTGCTGCCAATGCTGTGTAGTTTCTCACACTTATATTCTGTCTATGCTGCCATGTCTTAAAAATATATGAGTTGAACTGTGTCTCTATCTTGATTAGGGAACATAAACTAGAATGATATGGACAATACAGTGACCATAGTACATAGATATATGTTTGTTTCATGTTGTTATCCTGTCCACCTTACTACTGAACCGGTTTACCAAAATTAGTTTCGTATACTCAAGCTAAACCTGTGATGTGTCTGCTTGTTTCTCTTGTAGTATGCAAACAGAATATTGGAGAAGAGCACCCCACTATGCAATGGTAGAGAAAGTAATGCAGATAAGGTTCAAGATAGTGAGAAAACCCTGTTGGTCTCAAAGAAAGGTGATAAAAATGATCTTGTAGACAGTGAGAAAACCCCACAGTTCTGCATTGATGTAGTGTTCGAGTTACTGGCCAGTACCGCTGGCACAAGCTCTTCGAGCTCGCTACCTGAATCACTTCGACTTCTTCAGTCTCAGCTACAAGCTGAAAGGCATCAGTCAGCTGTGCTGCGGCAAGAAGCCGAAGGACTGAGGAAGTCCCTGCAGAATTCAGATGCATACTTTCTTGTGCAACAACAAGCGATGGAGGATTTAAGCGCCAAACAAGATAAAGTTAATAATCTTGCTAAGCATCTTGCCAGCATTATGGGTACCCAGGATATTGTTTCTTGAACTCTTCTGAAGTGGTTTCAGTTCTGGACTTGTTTTGCTGCGGCGTTTATATGCTACTTTGTTCCCTATATTTGCACTGGTGGCGAACTTTGATGCCGAGTGGATGTAATATGTGTAATAGCCTTGATAGCCTAGCATAAGTTGCTTGCTTATTTATTTCCTTGTTGTCTTGTTTATTTGTTTGCTTGTAATCAGTGCAGTTCTTTTTCCGCGGTTTGCTAGTGGCTGCAATAACCTATTTTTTAAAACTAGGCCACAATAACCATGGGCTAATATTTACTATAGTGACATTGGGCCTCCTACGGGCCGTAGAAACAGTGGGCCTTCTACGGGTCGTAGAAACAGTAGGCCTTCTACGGGCCGTAGAAACAATGGGCCTTCTACGGGCCGTATCATCAATGGGCCTTCTACGGGCCGTATCATCAATGGGCCTTATACGGGACGTATGATCGATTGGCCAAACATGGGCCAATAACAGGCCGCATTATGGCCGTAAACGGGCCATCGTTAATAGGCCGTATTTGATGACGCTATGAAAATGGCCCAACGTATTAACGGACCACAAACGGGCCGACTGTAACCATGGGCTGAATTTGGCCCACAAGCAGAAAATGACAGTAACGGGCCGTAAGTAAACGAATGCTGGAAATGAGCCCAAAAATAAATGGGCTTTGAGAAGGCCGAAAGATAACATGGGCTGGAAACGGCCCAACGGAATAACGGGCCGTTAATGGGTATAAAGTGGTACACTGTTCATTACGGACCAGTTTCACCAAGGGCCGTTAAATGGGTGTAAAGTGATACACTGTTCATTACGGGCCAGTTTCACCACGGGCCGTTAATAGGCCAAGAGTTACATAGGGCCTCATATGGGTCGAAAGACATCATGGGCCATACATGGGCCAGAAGTGAAAACGGGCTGGAATCATATTGGATGGCCCAGATGACGCTACTGGGCCTAATTCGGATAGGGCATAACGGGCCTTGGGTTAGCAGGCTGTAAATGGGCTATATGCGAACATGCCGTTAACAGGCTTTCCATGGGCCGGCCCGCCACCTTTTGACCAAGTCAAATGGGCTAGCCTTTTCACAGGAATGGGCCTCTGTTGGGTCGTGCCACGTGTCAACGTATCATAGGCGCCTTCTGTCCAATGAGTGGATGACATCTGTCCCAACGATGAGCCGACACGTGTTTCCTCCAGCCAATGATGATTTTACACATGGAAAATCCCCATTGGTCGGGGCTGTTAACGGGTTACCAGATCCAAAACCCGACCCGATAGCTTAACGACATTCCGTTACGGTGGATGCCACGTGTCGGTCACCCTTGACGAAAGCACTTCTGTGACGCGCGATTTATCGTCATGGAAGTGCACACTTCCGTGATGATAATTTTGGTAATGTCATGGAACACTTCTACGACAACACAGGTATGACTATCTTGATTCTGTCATAAAATCGTCATGGATGTACATGCATGACAAAAAACGTGACCTACTGTGACAAACACGTATCATCATGGAAGTGTATTTTTTTTGTAGTGAAGCCCTGTTCCGGCAGCAGCATCATCACCGTCATCACGTCGTCGTGCTGACGAAGCTCTCCCTCAACACTCTGCTGGATCGTGAGTTCGTGGGATGTCACCGAGCCGAACGTGTGCAGATTGTGGAGGTGTCGTACTTTCGGTACTAGGATCGGTCGATCGTGAAGACGTACGACTACATGAACCGAGTTGTCATTATACTTCCGCTTACGGTCTATGAGGGTACGTAGGCAATACTCTCCCCTCTCGTTGCTATGCATCACCTTGATCTTGCATGTGCGTAGGAAATTTTTGAAATTACTGCGTTCCCCAAAATTCGTACCCTAAAAACAATTTATTCTTATGTTCTCCGCTAGATAGGAACTTTGGAGTGATTCTTCATCGCACTTTGAGGGATGGTTATATGATCCAATTATATTAGCATTGTTGAGAGATTGCACTAGTGAAAGTACGGACCCTAGGCCTCATTTTCAAGCATTCAATACCGTTTTTGTGCCCGTTCACTATATGCTACCTTGCTGTTTTTATTTATTCAGATTATAAAAATATATTTCTACCATCAATATTACACGTTTATCACCATCTCTTCGCTAAACTAGTGCACCTATACAATTTGCCATTGTATTGGGTGTGTTGGGGACACAAGAGATTTCTTGTATTTGGTTGCAAGGTTGTTTGAGAGAGACCATCTTCATCCTACACCTCCCACAGATTGATAAACTTTAGGTCATCCACTTGAGGGGAAATTGCTACTATCCTACAAAACTCTATGCTTGGAGGCCCAACATGAGTCTACAAGATCAAAGTTGCATAGTAGACATCAATCTCTTTTCTAGTGCCGTTGTCGGGGAGCATGAAGGTATATCTTTAGATCTTGCAATCGAATCTTTTAGTTTCTTGTTTAATCACTAGTTTGGTTTATAAAAGAGAACTACAAAAAAATGGAATTAAGGTTGCATCATATTATTGATCATCTTTATAATATCTTTCTTGAAAATGATGGTTGGGAAAATTGTGCTCAATTGATAGAAGAAGAATTTAATAAAATGATTGGCATGAATGATGAGCATGATGGCAATGTTGTCAGTATGAATTCTTTGAATATCCATGATGTTAATGATATGCAGAGCTACAAGCTTGGGGATGCTATGTTTGATGAAGATGATATTTTTACTCCCCCAAGTTTTGATGAGATAAATTATTATGATGATAGCATGCCTCCTATTTATGATGATTATAATGATGAAAGTGGATGGAGAGGTCATGACTTTATTTAATGATGAATCCACCATTTTGGATGAGGCTTAAATTGACTATGAGAACAAGGTTGCTATCTATGATGATTATGGTGATGACATGTATGCTATAAAGAATAATGATAACCATGAAACTTTTCATCATGATTTTAATTTTCACTCTCATGATAGTTATTTTGTTGAGTTTGCTCCCACTACTATTGATGAGAAGAAATTTGCTTATGTGGAGAGTAAAAAATTTCTATGCTTGTGGATCATGAAAAGAATGCTTTATGTGATAGTTATATTCTTGAATTCATTCATGATGCTACTGAAAGTTATTATGAGAGAGGACCAAATGCTTTTACATATCTCATTAATATCAAGTTTCCTCTCTATGTGTTGAAAGTTTTGAAGTTATGCTTGTTTTGCCTTCCTATGCTAGTTGATTCTTGTTCCCATAAGTTGTTTGCTCACAAAATCCCTATGCATAGGAAGTGGGTGTCGGTGTCAAAACTGGCGGATCTCGGGTAGGGGGTCCCGAACTGTGCGTCTAAGGCGGATGGTAACAGGAGGCAGGGGACACGATGTTTACCCAGGTTCGGGCCCTCTTGATGGAGGTAATACCCTACGTCCTGCTTGATTGATCTTGATGATATGAGTATTACAAGAGTTGATCTACCACGAGATCATAGAGGCTAAACCCTAGAAGCTAGCCTATGGTCTGATTGTATGTTGTCCTACGGACTAAACCCTCCGGTTTATATAGACACTGGAGGGGGCTAGGGTTACACAGAGTCAGTTACAAGGGAGGAGATCCACATATCCGTATTGCCAAGCTTGCCTTCCACGCCAAGGAAAGTCCCATCCGGACACGGGACGAAATCTTCAATCTTGTATCTTCATAGTCCAGCAGTCCGGCCAAAGGATATAGTCCGGCTGTCCGGAGACCCCCTAATCCAGGACTCCCTCAGTAGCCCCTGAACCAGGCTTCAATGACGATGAGTCCGGTGCGCAGATTTGTCTTCGACATTGCAAGGCGGGTTCTTCCTCCGAATACTCCATGGAAGATTTTGGACACAAGGACAGTGTCCGGCTCTGCAAAACAAGTTCCACATACCACCGTAGAGATAATAATATTTCCACAAATCTAATCTGCTGACACGCTTGACAGCATGACATCATACTACGGCCCAGTCATTATTCGAACCATTTTCCTCAACCAGCACTGCACATATGGTGAGGCGGTTTTCTTGACACGTCTTGTCAAAGCAGAGGTCGTGTCCCCTTATCACGGGATTCTCATCAATACGGGTATGGGTGACCCAACCGAGCCATCAATTACGGCGTTCGGGGAATAAGCGATTTTACCAGGTAAGTGGGGAGGCGTATCGCCTCTTCCACCCTTATAAAGGGACAAAGATTCACCCTTTTTACCCACGCCTTCTTCCTCCTTGCTTATCCATTCTCACGCACTCAAGCTCCAGCGCCCAAATTCGCGTCTTTCTTCTCAAACCACTCCAAGCATGTACGAAGCGGGAGGCAAGTGGATGGTCTCCTCCATCACGGAGGAGCACATCGCAAAGCTACGGGAAGCCGGATATCTGGCCGCGGACATCGCGCACCGGCTACCAGATGCGGGGCAGATCATCCCTACGCCCGCACCCCATGAGAGGGTAGTTTTCCTTACCCACTTTGTCCGCGGACTGGGATTTCCCCTTCACCCGTTTGTCCGCGGGCTCATGTTCTACTACGGGCTGGATTTTCATGATCTGGCCCCCAATTTCATCCTCAACATCTCGGCGTTTATCGTCGTGTGCGAGGCCTTCCTCCGCATCAGGCCCCACTTCGGCCTGTGGCTGAAGACCTTCAATGTTAAACCGAAGGTGGTAGTCAGCCAGCAAGCGGAGTGCAGAGGCGCCATGGTGGGAAAAATACCTAATGTCACCTGGCTCGAAGGCTCCTATGTGGATACCATAAAGGGATGGCAATCGGGGTGGTTCTACATCACCGAGCCGCGCGACACCAACTGGGTGGCGGCCCCTGAATTTCGATCCGGAACCCCCACGTGGCTCACCTCCTGGAAAGAGAAGGGCCTATCCTGGGGTTCCCCGGTAGAGCTGACCGGACTCCAGACCTGCATCAAGAACATGATGAGCAAGAAAATCAAGCTCGTCAATGTGGTCCAGGTCATGATCTTCCGCCGGATCCTCCCGTGTCAACGACGGGCATTCAATTTGTGGGAGTTCGACCTGGCCAAGCACCAGACGCTGCGAGAGCTCTTCGACACGACACACAAGGACGTCTGGAAGGTGTTGTTCAAGGGCGCCGAGGTACCTCCTCCCCTTACCGAGGACTGCGGACTCAGCGCAAAGCGCCATGCCAATCTGGTAAGTTTTTATATCTCACATGATATTTATTTGCCCCAGTTTAATCATGTGCGGAATCTAAGCTTCCATGCCGTTAACAGGACTGGGTAGAGACGGCAGAGTAGATCAATTGCCCAGCCCCCTGCCTGAAGATCCTGCAGATGCTCTCCTAAAGGAGATGCTGGTTCCGGCGCCTTACGAGGTGCCGGCAAAGAAGGCCAAGAAGAAGGCCACGGGGACCTGAAAGGGACTCCGGTGCAAGGTTATATCAGACTCATCGTCCGATAACTCCGACGTGCCCTCCTCCCACGAAAACGAGGAGGAGGAAGAGGAAAGTCCCCCCCCCCCCAGCTGGGGGAGACAAGAAAAGGAAGGCCGCCCCAACCGGGGAGGCCAAAGGGTCCAAGAAGGGAAGTACCCTCCTTCCGGACTGCTCCACGACGGCCGCCTACAGCGGCGACGAGTGGCTACCCAGGCAGAAGCCCCTGGCGAAGTCGTAAGTATCCGGATACCATAGTAATTCATGGTATGTTTTATTGCACTGCTTCTCCTTACACCGAATATGATTATGCAGTCCGTCCCGAGCCCGTCTTGACGTATCTTCGTCGGACGGTTCTTTGGACTCGTCGGATATGAATAGCGATTCACTTCCGACTGCCTCCACCCCTTACCCTACGGACAACGTCGAGGTGTTGTCTAAAAAGGCACCGAGCCGAGGGGAGGTAGTCCTGGGGGCGCCTCGAAGCGACCTTCCGGACCCTGGGCGCAAAGGGAGCAAGACTCCCACGGGCTCCAAGTTCAGCCCCCAGCCGAACACTGCGCCGGAACCATCAGTGGTTCCGGACTCCAGCAGGCAATCCCCCGTTAAGAGGGGCGAGCCGCCGGTGCCGGTGGCCTCTGTCCATCCAGAGGCACCAGACAACTTGCTGGAAGCACTTCACAGCGCTTCCATCGACAAAGAGCACCACACTATCATGAGTGCGGTGATCGAGAAAGTTCAGTCCGCCAAAAACGGACTGACTGAAGCTTGCGCCAGCCTCCTAACAGGCTTTGAGGTAAGCAATCAAAATATAGGAAAATATTACTGAAGGAAATATGCCCTATAGGCAATAATAATGTTATTATTTTATTTCCTTATATCATGATAAATGTTTATTATTCATGCTAGAATTGTATTATCCGGAAACATAATACTTGTGTGAATACATAGACAAACCAAGCGTCACTAGTATGCCTCTACTTGACTAGCTCGTTAATCGAAGATGGTTATGTTTCCTAACCATAGACATGTGTTGTCATTTGATTAATGGGATCACATCATTAGGAGAATGATGTGATTGACATGACCCATTCCATTAGCTTAGCACCCGATCATTTAGTATGTTGCTATTGCTTTCTTCATGACTTATACATGTTCCTATGACTATGAGATTATGCAACTCCCGTTTATCGGAGGAACACTTTGTGTGCTACCAAACGTCACAACGTAACTGGGTGATTATAAAGGAGCTCTATAGGTGTCTCCAAAGGTGAATGTTGGGTTGGCGTATTTCGAGATTAGGATTTGTCACTCCGATTGTCGGAAAGGTATCTCTGGGCCCTCTCGATAATGCACATCACATAAGCCTTGCAAGCATTACAACTAATGAGTTAGTTGCAAGATGATGTATTACGAAACGAGTAAAGAGACTTGCCGGTAACGAGATTGAACTAGGTATTTGAGATACCAACGATCAAATCTCGGGCAAGTAACATACCGATGACAAAGGGAACAACGTATGTTGTTATGCGGTCTGACCGATAAAGATCTTCGTAGAATATGTAGGAGCCAATATGAGCATCCAGATTCCGCTATTGGTTATTGACCGGAGATGTGTCTCGGTCATGTCTACATTGTTCTCGAACCCGTAGGGTCCGCACGCTTAAGGTTTCGATGACAGTTATATTATGAGTTTATGAGTTTTGATGTACCGAAGTTAGTTCGGAGTCCCGGATGTGATCACGGACATGACGAGGAGTCTCGAAATGGTCGAGACATAAAGATTGATATATTGGACGGCTATATTCGGACACCGGAAGTGTTTCGGGTGATTTCGGAGAAAACCGGAGAGCCGGAGGGTTACCGGAACCCCCCCGGGAGAAGTAATGGGCCATATGGGCCTTAGTGGAGAGAGAGAGGGGCAGCCAAAGGTGGGCCGCGCGCCTCCTCCCCCTGGTCCGAATTGGACTAGGAGAGGGGGGGGCGGCGCCCCCCTTTCCTTCTTCCTCCCCACTTCTTTTCCCCTCCTAGTAGGAGTCCCCACTTCTTCCTCCCTCTCCTACTAGGAGGAGGACTCCTCCTTGGTGCGCCATAGGGGCCAGCCGGCCTCCTCCCCTTGATCCTTTATATACGGGGGCAGGGGGCACCCCTAGACACACAAGTTGATCCACGTGATCATATTCTTAGCCGTGTGCGGTGCCCCCTTCCACCATAATCCTTGATAATATTGTAGCGGTGCTTAGGCGAAGCCCTGCGACGGTAGAACATCAAGATCATCACCACACCGTCGTGCTGACGGAACTCTTCCCCGACACTTTGCTGGATCGGAGTCCGGGGATCGTCATCGAGCTGAACGTGTGCTAAAACTCGGAGGTGCCGTAGTTTCGGTGCTTGATCGGCTGGGCCGTGAAGACGTACGACTACATCAACCGCGTTGTGCTAACGCTTCCGCTGTCGGTCTACAAGGGTACGTAGATGACACTCTTCCCTCGTTGCTATGCATCACCATGATCTTGCGTGTGCGTAGGAAATTTTTTGAAATTACTACGTTCCCCAACAGTGGCATCCGAGCCTAGGTTTTATGTGTTGATGTTATATGCACGAGTAGAACACAAGTAAGTTGTGGGCGATATAAGTCATACTGCTTACCAGCATGTCATACTTTGGTTCAGCAGTATTGTTGGACGAAGCGGCCCGGACGGACATTACGCATACGCTTACGCGAGACCGGTTCTCCCGACGTGCTTTGCACAAAGGTGGCTAGCGGGTGACAGTTTCTCCAACTTTAGTTGAACCGAGTGTGGCTACGCCAGGTCCTTGCGAAGGTTAAAACAGCACCAACTTGACAAACTATTGTTGTGGTTTTGATGCGTAGGTAAGAGATTTTTTTCTGAAACTATGATGATTTTTATAGCAAATTCGGAAACTATACACCCTAATGGAGAAAAATCAAAAGTATCACCCCGTCGGCCTCCTGTTGGCCGAAAAGGGACTTTTTGGCCTCCTGTTGGCCGAAGAGGGACTTTTCGGCCAACCGTTGGCCAAAAAGGACTTTTCGGCCAAGCGTTGGCCAAAAAGTACTTTTCGGCCAACAGTTGGCCAAAGAGTCCCTCTTCGGCCAACACCTGCTCTACTGTTTAAAAAAATTCATATCAAATAGGATTTTTAGTATTTTAATTAGATTCTTTTTGCATTAGATTAGAAATTTTATAAAGTTTGTGTAGATATCAAGTTTGACTAGATTTGAAAGTTTGAATTTATTTTTTTCATGAATTTGCTCAAATAACTAGATTGCCTATAATTTGAGTTAGGAGTATTTTTTAAGATGATTCTTTTTGCTACTGGTTCTTTGTGAATTTGTTTATCAGTAGTAATTAATTGGCGAATTTTATAATTATTTAAAATTAGGTTTTTATGAAAACAGTTCTGTTTTAGTGTTTGTAAGGTTTTATGCTATTTCTTTTAATTTTAATTGCTTTAAATTTTTTTCTTTAGTTTTTTGACATATTCTTTTTGTTTTTGTTTAGTTATTAGTAGCTATTTTTTTGTAGTATTTTTTTGTATTTTATTTCTTTTATCCTACTAGAAAACTTGTTTTGAGCTTCATAGGAGTTTATATTTAAAAGTGCCTTGTAAATCCTGTACAACCATTGCCGTTTTATACATGAAAACAAATACTTTCCCACAATCTTTTTCCCTCCATTTTATTTGCCGCCATTTTATTTCCCGCCATTCTCTCCCGCCACGCTAAGGAGTGTGCATCGACGGAGGATGACGATGATGTGTTCATGTGGAGTGTGAAACACTGTGTGAGAGAAGTCATAAGTGTGAAACACTCTTCGATGATGATGACGAAGCTGCAAACACTTATGACTTCTCTCAGACAGTGTTTCACACTCCACCAGCAGCACCGATGCAGGAGACACAGACCGTGTCAGACGATGTTATCTACGATCGTGGACACCATGAGGCTCGTTTTATAAGTTGAGAAGTGAAGATGGCGAGAAAGAAGATGGCGGGAAAGAAGATGGCGGGAGAGAATGGCGGGAAACAAAATGGAGGGAGAGAATGGCGGGAAATAAAATGGCGGGAGAAAATGGAGGGAGAGAATGACGTAAAAACCTAATTTTAAATAATCCTAAAATTCACCAATTAATTACTACTGATAAAAAAAGTCACAAAGAACCAGTAGCAAAAAGAATCATCTAAAATGAATACTCCTAGCTCAAATTATAGGCAATCTAGTGATTTGAGAAAATTCATGAAAATTCAAATTCAAACTTCCAAATCTAGTCAAACTTGATATCTACAAAAAATACATAAAATTTCTAATCTAATGCAAAAAGAATCAAATTAAAATACTAAAAATCCTATTTTATATGAATTTTCTAAAAAAGTAGAGCAGGTGTTGGCCGAAGAGGGACTCTTTGGCCAACTGTTGGCCGAAAAGTCCCTCTTCGGCCAACAGGAGGCCGAAAAGTCCCTTTTCGGCCAACAAGAGGCCGACGGGGTGATACTTTTGATTTTTCTCCATTAGGGTGTATAGTTTCCGAATTTGCTATAAAAATCATCATAGTTTCAAAAAAAATCTAGGTAAGATTGGTTCTTGCTTAAGCCCGTAGCAGCCACGTAAAACTTGCAACAACAAAGTAGAGGACGTCTAACTTGTTTTTGCAGGGCATGTTGTGATGTGATATGGTCAAGACATGATGCTGAATTTTATTGTATGAGATGATCATGTTTTGTAACCAAGTTATCGGCAACTGGCAGGAGCCATATGGTTGTCGCTTTATTGTATGCATTGCAATTGCGCTGTAATGCTTTACTTTATCACTAAACGGTAGCGATAGTCGTGGAAGCATAAGATTGGCGAGACGACAACGATGCTACGATGGTGATCAAGGTGTCGCGCCGGTGACGATGGTGATCACGACGGTGCTTCGAAGATGGAGATCACAAGCACAAGATGATGATGGCCATATCATATCACTTATATTGATTGCATGTGATGTTTATCTTTTATGCATCTTATCTTGCTTTGATTGACGGTAGCATTTTAAGATGATCTCTCACTAATTATCAAGAAGTGTTCTCCCTGAGTATGCACCGTTGCGAAAGTTCTTCGTGCTGAGACACCACGTGATGATCGGGTGTGATAGGCTCTACGTTCAAATACAACGGGTGCAAAACAGTTGCACACGCAGAATACTCAGGTTATACTTGACGAGCCAAGCATATACAGATATGGCCTCGGAACACAGAGACCGAAAGGTCGAGCGTGAATCATATAGTAGATATGATCAACATAGCGATGTCCACCAATGAAACTGCTCCATCTCACGTGATGATCGGACATGGTTTAGTTGATTTGGATCACGTAATCACTTAGAGGATTAGAGGGATGTCTATCTAAATGGGAGTTCTTTAGTAATATGATTAATTGAACCTAAATTTATCATGAACTTAGTACCTAATAGTATCTTGCTTGTTTATGTTCGATTGTAGATAGATGGCCCGTGCTGTTGTTCAGTTGAATTTTAATGCGTTCCTTGAGAAAGCAAAGTTGAAAGATGATGGTAGCAATTACACGGACTGGGTCCGTAACTTGAGGATTATCCTCATTGCTGCACAGAAGAATTACGTCCTGGAAGCACCGCTGGGTGCGAGGCCTGCTGCTGGAGCAACACCAGATGTTATGAACGTCTGGCAGAGCAAAGCTGATGACTACTCGATAGTTCAGTGTGCCATGCTTTACGGCTTAGAATCGGGACTTCAACGACATTTTGAACGTCATGGAGCATATGAGATGTTCCAGGAGTTGAAGTTAATATTTCAAGCAAATGCCCGGATTGAGAGATATGAAGTCTCCAATAAGTTCTATAGCTGCAAGATGGAGGAGAACAATTCTGTCAGTGAACATATACTCAAAATGTCTGGGTATAATAATCACTTGATTCAATTGGGAGTTAATCTTCCAGATGATTGCGTCATTGATAGAATTCTCCAATCACTACCACCAAGCTACAAGAGCTTCGTGATGAACTATAATATGCAAGGGATGAATAAGACTATTCCCGAGCTCTTCGCAATGCTGAAAGCTGCGGAGGTAGAAATCAAGAAGGAGCATCAAGTGTTGATGGTCAACAAGACCACTAGTTTCAAGAAAAAGGGCAAAGGGAAGAAGAAGGGGAACTTCAAAAAGAACAGCAAGCAAGTTGCACCTCAAGAGAAGAAACCCAAACCTGGACCTAAGCCTGAAACAGAGTGCTTCTACTGCAAGCAGACTGGTCACTGGAAGCGAAACTGCCCCAAGTATTTGGCGGATAAGAAGGATGGCAAGGTGAACAAAGGTATATGTGATATACATGTTATTGATGTGTACCTTACTAATGCTCGCAGTAGCACCTGGGTATTTGATACTAGTTCTGTTGCTAATATTTGCAACTCGAAATAGGGACTACAGATTAAGAGAAGATTGGCTAAGGACGAGGTGACGATGCGCGTGGGAAATGGTTCCAAAGTCGATGTGATCGCAGTCGGCACGCTACCTCTACATCTACCTTCGGGATTAGTATTAGACCTAAATAATTGTTATTTGGTGCCAGCGTTAAGCATGAACATTATATCTGGATCTTGTTTGATGTGAGACGGTTATTCATTTAAATCAGAGAATAATGGTTGTTCTATTTATATGAGTAATATCTTTTATGGTCATGCACCCTTAAAGAGTGGTCTATTCTTATTAAATCTCGATAGTAGTGACACACATATTCATAGTGTTGAAGCCAAAAGATGCAGAGTTGATAATGATAGTGCAACTTATTTGTGGCACTGCCGTTTGGGTCATATCGGTGTAAAGCGCATGAAGAAACTCCATACTGATGGGCTTTTGGAACCACTTGATTATGAATCACTTGGTACTTGCGAACCGTGCCTTATGGGTAAGATGACAAAAACACCGTTCTCCGGTACTATGGAAAGAGCAACAGATTTGTTGGAAATCATACATACAGATGTATGTGGTCCGATGAATGTTGAGGCTCGTGGCGGATATCGTTATTTTATCACCTTCACAGATGACTTAAGTAGATATGGGTATATCTACTTAATGAAACATAAGTTTGAAACGTTTGAAAAGTTCAAAGAATTTCAGAGTGAAGTTGAAAATCATCGTAACAAGAAAATAAAATTCCTACGATCTGATCGTGGAGGAGAATATTTGAGCTACGAGTTTGGTGTACATTTGAAACAATGTGGAATAGTTTCGCAACTCACGCCACCCGGAACACCACAGCGTAATGGTGTGTCCGAACGTCGTAATCGTACTTTACTAGATATGGTGCGATCTATGATGTCTCTTACTGATTTACCGCTATCGTTTTTGGGATATGCTCTAGAGACGGCCGCATTCACGTTAAATAGGGCACCATCAAAATCCGTTGAGACGACGCCTTATGAACTGTGGTTTGGCAAGAAACCAAAGTTGTTTGGGGCTGCGATGCTTATGTGAAAAAGCTTCAACCTGATAAGCTCGAACCTAAATCGGAGAAATGTGTCTTCATAGGATATCCAAAGGAAACTATTGGATACACCTTCTATCACAGATCCGAAGGCAAGACTTTTGTTGCTAAATTCGGAAACTTTCTGGAGAAGGAGTTTCTCTCGAAAGAAGTGAGTGGGAGGAAAGTAGAACTTGATGAGGTAACTGTACCTGCTCCCTTATTGGAAAGTAGTACATCACAGAAACCTGTTTCTATGACACCTACACCAATTAGTGAGGAAGCTAATGATAATGATCATGAAACTTCAGAACAAGATACTACTGAACCTCGTAGATCAACCAGAGTAAGATCCACGCCAGAGTGGTACGGTAATGCTGTTCTGGAAGTCATGCTACTAGATCATGATGAACCTACGAACTATGAAGAAGCGATGGTGAGCCCAGATTCCGCAAAATGGCTTGAAGCCATGAAATCTGAGATGGGATCCATGTATGAGAACAAAGTATGGACTTTGGTTGACTTGCCCAATGATTGGCAAGCAATTGAGAATAAATGGATCTTCAAGAAGAAGACTGACGCTGACAGTAATATTACTGTCTACAAAGCTCGACTTGTCGCAAAAGGTTTTCGGCAAGTTCAAGGGATTGACTACGATGAGACCTTCTCACCCGTAGTGATGCTTAAGTCTGTCCGAATCATGTTAACAATTGCCGCATTTTATGATTATGAAATTTGGCAAATGGATGTCAAAACTGCATTCCTGAATGGATTTCTGCAAGAAGAGTTGTATATGATGCTGCCGGAAGGTTTTGTCGATCCAAAGGGAGCTAACAAAGTGTGCAAGCTCCAGCGATCCATTTATGGACTGGTGCAAGCCTCTCGGAGTTGGAATAAACGCTTTGATAGTGTGATCAAAGCATTTGGTTTTATACAGACTTTTGGAGAAGCCTGTATTTACAGGAAAGTGAGTGGGAGCTCTGTAGAATTTCTGATATTATATGTAGATGACATATTACTAATCGGAAATGATATAGAATTTCTGGATAGCATAAAAGAATAATTGAATAAAAGTTTTTCAATGAAAGACCTCGGTGAAGCTGCCTACATATTGGGCATCAAGATCTATAGAGACAGATCGAGACGCTTAATTGGACTTTAACAAAGCACATACCTTGACAAAGTTTTGAAAAAGTTCAAAATGGATCAAGCAAAGAAAGGATTCTTGCCTGTGTTACAAGGTGTGAAATTGAGTAAGACTCAAAGTCCGACCAATGCAAAAGATAGAGAGAAAATGAAAGATGTTCCCTATGCTTCAGCCATAGGCTCTATCATGTATGCAATGCTGTGTACCAGACCTGATGTGTGTCTTGCTATAAGTCTGGCAGTGAGGTACCAAAGTAATCCAGGAGTGGATCACTGGACAGCGGTCAAGAACATCCTGAAATACCTGAAAAGGACTAAGGATATGTTTCTCATATATGGAGGTGACAAAGAGCTCATCGTAAATGGTTACGTTGATGCAAGCTTTGACACTGATCCGGACGATTCTAAATCGCAAACCGGATACGTGTTTACATTAAACGGTGGAGCTGTTAGTTGGTGCAGTTCTAAACAAAGCGTTGTGGCGGGATCTACATGTGAAGCGGAGTACATAGCTGCTTCGGAAGCAGCAAGCGAAGGAGTCTGGATGAAGGAGTTCATATTCGATCTAGGTGTCATACCTAGTGCATCGGGTCCAATGAAAATCTTTTGTGACAATACTGGTGCAATTGCCTTGGCAAAGGAATCCAGATTTCACAAGAGAACCAAGCACATCAAGAGACACTTCAATTCCATCCGGGATCTAGTCCAGGTGGGAGACATAGAGATTTGCAAGATACATACGGATCTGAATGTAGCAGACCCGTTGACTAAGCCTCTTCCACGAGCAAAACATGATCAGCACCAAAGCTCCATGGGTGTTAGAATCATTACTGTGTAATCTAGATTATTGACTCTAGTGCAAGTGGGAGACTGAAGGAAATATGCCCTAGAGGCAATAGTAATGTTATTATTTTATTTCCTTATATCATGATAAATTTTTATTATTCATGCTAGAATTGTATTATCCGGAAACATAATACTTGTGTGAATACATAGACAAACCAAACATCACTAGTATGCCTCTACTTGACTAGCTCGTTAATCGAAGATGGTTATGTTTCCTAACCATAGACATGTGTCATTTGATTAATGGGATCACATCATTAGGAGAATGATGTGATTGACATGAACCATTCCATTAGCTTAGCACCCGATCGTTTAGTATGTTGCTATTGCTTTCTTCATGACTTATACATGTTCCTATGACTATGAGATTATGCAACTCCCGTTTACCGAAGGAACACTTTGTGTGCTACCAAATGTCACAACGTAACTGGGTGATTATAAAGGAGCTCTACAGGTGTCTCCAAAGGTGAATGTTGGGTTGGCGTATTTCGAGATTAGGATTTGTCACTCCGATTGTCGGAGAGGTATCTCTGGGCCCTCTCGGTAATGCACATCACATAAGCCTTGCAAGCATTACAACTAATGAGTTAGTTGCAAGATGATGTATTACGAAATGAGTAAAGAGACTTGCCGGTAACGAGATTGAACTAGGTATTTGAGATACCGACGATCGAATCTCGGGCAAGTAACATACCGATGACAAAGGGAACAACGTATGTTGTTATGCGGTCTGACCGATAAAGATCTTCGTAGAATATGTAGGAGCCAATATGAGCATCCAGGTTCCGCTATTGGTTATTGACCGGAGACGTGTCTCGGTCATGTCTACATTGTTCTCGAACCCGTAGGGTCCGCACGCTTAAGGTTTCGATGACAGTTATATTATGAGTTTATGAGTTTTGATGTACCGAAGTTAGTTCGGAGTCCCGGATGTGATCATGGACATGACGAGGAGTCTCGAAATGGCCGAGACATAAAGATTGATATATTGGACGGCTATATTTGGACACCGGAAGTGTTCCGGGTGATTTCAGAGAAAACCGGAGAGCCGAAGGGTTACCGGAACCCCCTCGGGAGAAGTAATGGGCCATATGGGCCTTAGTGGAGAGAGAGAGGGGCAGCCAAAGGTGGGCCGCACGCCTCCTCCCCCCTGGTCCAAATTGGACTAGGAGAGGGGGGGGGGCGGCGCCCCCCTTTCCTTCTTCCTCCCCACTTCTTCCCCCCTCCTAGTAGGAGTCCTACTCCTACTAGGAGGCTCCTACTAGGAGGAGGACTCCTCCTTGGCGCGCCATAGGGGCCGGCCGGCCTCCTCCCCTTGATCCTTTATATACGGGGGCAGGGGGCACCCCTAGACACACAAGTTGATTCACGTGATCATATTCTTAGCCGTGTGCGGTGCCCCCTTCCACCATAATCCTCGATAATATTGTAGCGGTGCTTAGGCGAAGCCCTGCGACGGTAGAACATCAAGATCGTCACCACGCCGTCGTGCTGACGGAACTCTTCCCCGACACTTTGCTGGATCGGAGTCCGGGGATCGTCATCGAGCTGAACGTGTGCTAAAACTCGGAGGTGCCGTAGTTTTGGTGCTTGATCGGTCGGGCCGTGAAGACGTACGACTACATCAACCGCGTTGTGCTAACGCTGCCGCTGTCGGTCTACAAGGGTACATAGATCACACTCTTCCCTCGTTGCTATGCATCACCATGATCTTGCGTGTGCGTAGGATTTTTTTTGAAATTACTACGTTCCCCAACAATTACCGCATAGACAGTATCCCCTGATGCTCTGTTTGGCGTTCACGAAGAAAGGCCGAATATAGGATCAAATAATGACTCAGGAGTCTAATAAGAATATGTCTATGTGCATGTGCGGGCTTCACTGCTGGCCGCTGTCGCACGTACTGCGGAGGTCGCTGCACTGAAGCAGGACCTTGAGCGGTCCGAGAAAGAGCTCGGCCTTACCAAGAGGCAGCTCGAGGAGAGCAAAGGTAAGCAATACTTGTCTATATATTAAAAAGAAATTCGGTTGTAAAGTAATAGGATCATTATGAATTTGTCAGGGGCCATAACCAAGGTGGTGACCCTGAAGAAGGCGCTGTCCGAGGCCGAAGACAAAGCGGCCAAGGAGCGCATTGAGCGGGAAAAGCAAGAAGCCCGGGTAGGCAAGGTGCAGCAAGAGCTCGAGGCTCTCGCCAAAAAACACGAGTCCTTGGAGCTTGACTCTAAGACGCGAGAGTCTGAGCTTGCGAAGGCGCTCGAAAGCACACGGAGCGCCAAGGCTGAAGCCCACAAGGCCCTCCAGGAGATGGATGCGGTGAAGAAGATAGCAGCGGGTAAGGCATTCATTATACAAAGCAAGCATGTGAAGGAAACTTTCCTTTTACTTACCCGAGTTCGGAGCTCTCCAGGAGCGTTCACAGATCTTCCCCGCAATGTACTGGATGCCGGGGAGTTTTACCGAGCTGAGGAGGGGAGCTCGACGGAAAAGTTGTTCTGGTCTCAGTATACTGGGACCGGACACCCAATGCCCTTGAGCGACCAGCTGAAGCAACTGGTCGAGCTTCACAAGGTGACCGAACAGGCCATGAAGGGTCTTATAGTCCGGATGTGGCCTGGCGATCCCCTTCCTAGCAGCTACTTCGGTCTGGTGAGGCGGCTTTGTTGGGGAGCGTAGCAGAATTTTAAAATTTTCTACGCATCACCAAGATCAATCTATGGAGTCATCTAGCAACAAGGGAGAGAGGAGTGCATCTACATACCCTTGTAGATCACGAGCGGAAGCGTTCAGAGAACGGGGATGATGGAGTCGTACTCGCCGTGATCCAAATCACCGATGACCAAGTGCCGAACGGACGGCACCTCCGCGTTCAACACACGTACGGAGCGGATGACGTCTCCTCCTTCTTGATCCAGCAAGGGGGAAGGAGAGGTTGATGAAGATCCAGCAGCACGACGGTGTGGTGGTGGATGCAGCAGTGATCGCAGCAGGGCTTTGCCGAGCTTCTGCGAGAGGGGGAGGTGTAGCAGGGGAGAGGGAGGCGCCAAGGCTTGGGTGCGGCTGCCCTCCCTCCCCCCTCCTTTATATAGGCCCCCTGGGGGGGGGGGGGCGCCGGCCCTAGAGATGGGATCTCCCAAGGGGGCGGCGGCCAAGGGGGGTGGAGTGCCCCCTAAGGCAAGTGGAGGCGCCCCCCACCCTAGGGTTTCCAACCCTAGGCGCAGGGGGGGCCAAGGGGGGGGCACACCAGCCCACTATGGGCTGGTTCCCCTCCCCACTTCAGCCCATGGGGCCCTCCGGGATGGGTGGCCCCACCCGGTGGACCCTGTAAGTGCATCTAGTGCCACCCCTAGTTGGTTTTGGAGTATTGACGACAAACTTAGTTGAGGGACTAATGTGTTTGTGAGAATTGCAGGACAACACAGGTAGAAGTCCCTTATTGATTCGGTTTTCCTACCAGAGATGACCCCTAAAAATGTATGAAGACATTGATGTCAAAGGTGGTATATGAAGATATTCACATTGAAGACTATGACAAGAGAAGACATCGCATGAAGCCTATGGAGCTCGAAGACTTAGATCTTTCGTAGTTTTTTTTGTTGAGTCATAGGAACCACCGTACTGTTAAGTGGGGTCCAAGTGAACCAGTCAGAATGACTGAAGTGATGCTTAACCAAAACCTATGTCTTCGAGTGAAGACTATGAGAACGAATCTTGTCCAGAGTCGGACAAGTCAGCTTTGCTTGTAGCCCAAGTAAAGTTGCCGTGTGAGTTTGAAATCTGACCGTTGGAACACGTGTCAGTTCCTTAGTGACCCAGGGTCATTTCGGACAAATCAGGTTGGGTTGCCTAGTGGCTATAAATAGCCCACCCCCTACAACCACAAATGGTTGGCTGCTCAGAGTTAGAGTACGGCTTTTGTCATTTGAGAGCAACCCACCTCGAAGCCTTTGAGAGAGAATTCCTTGCGAGGATAAAGCCCTAACCACCCAGAGCCAAAGAGTGTTAGGCATCACTTAAGTTTTCTTGTCTGTGTGATCTGAAGACTTATTACACTTGAGGACTGTGAATCCTCTAGCCGGTTAGGCGTCGTGTTCTGTGCATCCAAGAGTCATTGTGGATCGCCGGTGAACGAAGTCTGTGAAGGTTTGGGAGTCTACCTTGAAGACTTACCAGAGTGATTGGGCGAGGTCTGTGTGACCTTAGCTCAAGGGGAATACGGTGAGGACTGGGTGTCCAGAGCTGCGTGTTCAGGACTGGGTGTCCGGGACTGTGTGTCCTAAGGTTTAAATACCTAGCCGCCCCAACCAGACGTACAGTTGTCACAACAACTGGAACTGGTCCAACAAATCGTTGTCTTCAACGAGTCACTGGTTTCATCCTTCCCTTCCCTTTACTTACTGTTACTCCTTGTGAAGTCATTGTATGATTGCTCTATGTTTTGTCTTCATTGAGTGACTGCGCGTTCTGTTTGGCTTCATAATATCTTCCTACCTGATCCTTACTACATTACTGCTATTAGTCATTGTGCTTTCACTCCATTGAATACTTGACTATGGTTTTCCTAGTGTAGTCTACCTTCCGCTGCATGGTAATAGGTTGATTTCTATCATTTGTCTTCGAAACTTCCACGTTTTGAAGACTTTCATAAAAATCGCCTATTCACCCCCCCTCTAGTCGATATAACGCACTTTCAATTGGTATCAGAGCGAGGTACTCCCTTGTTTTGTGTGATTCGGTTTAACCACCTGAAGTTTTAGCTATGTCGACTGCAGGGATAATTAAAGTCTCCGCTGCGTGCCCCGTCTTCAATGGAACTGAATATCCCTACTGGAAGAATAAGATGCGCATGCATCTTGAAGCCATTGACGTCGATCTATGGTATGTCGTCAAGAACAGCGTTCCCAAGGCTGGAGAAGGTGTCACTGATTCTGATGTCAAGAAGTTCGTTCAACTGGACTCTACTGCCAAGAATATCATCTGTGGTCATCTGACCAAAGGACAGTATGGCCGTGTGAGTGCTTTGGAAACATCTAAGCTAGTCTGGGACTGGCTCTCCAAGGTCAACGAAGGCGTCTCAACCCAGAGAGATCAGAGAATCAGTGTTCTTCGCAACCTCTTCAACCACTTCAAGCGAAATGACAATGAGAATGTCCAGCTCACGTTTGATCGACTCACTGACATCACAAATGAGCTTCAAGCCCTCGGCGCTACTGAGATTACCAAGCACGAAGTCGTCAAGACACTACTGAGATCACTTGACAGTTCATTTGACACCCTAGCCCTGATGATTCAAGAACGTCCTGATTTCAAGACACTCGATCCATCTGACATACTTGAGAGGCTCAACACACATGAGTTTCAGCTTTCTGAGAAAAGAGATATCTACGGTCCAAACTATGGGCGAACTCGTGCCTTGAAGGCAAAAGCTGTCTCCTCATCTGAAGAAGAATCTGACAGCAGTTCTGATGATCCTCAAGACATTGGAAGGGAACTTGCTATGCTTGTGAAGAAGTTCCAAAAATTCACCAAGAAGAAAGGTTCCAGAAAGTCTTCACGATGAAGCTCAAGGAATGATGAAACTTCTGCTCATGACTACAAGAAGAAAACATGTCAGAAGTGCAAGAAACCTGGCCACTTCATCTCTGAGTGTCCGCAGTGGGACAATGAGAACAAAAAGAAGAAGAAGAGCAAGGAATATGACTCTGACGACAAGAAGAATAAGAAATACTCAAAGTCTTCTTCCAAGTCTTGCTCAAAGTCTTCATCACACAAGAAGAGCTCATCTGGCAAGGCACGTGCATTTGTTGGCAAGGAAATGGATTCAGAGGAGGAGTCCGCTTCTGAGGAGGCGGAGGTGGAGTCTGAGGAGGAGTCCGATTCTGGCGTTGCAAGTCTAGCTATAGCATACGTTGCCAAGTCCATCTTCAACACTGAAGACAATGACTTCACCACCGACACCGATGCAAATGACAAGGACTACTCCGCTCCTACCTACTGCTTCATGGCACGCGGTGCCAAGGTAAACACACGCACTACTCACTATCAAACATCTAGTGACGATGACTCTGATTGTGGTTCAAGACCCAGCTACAAAACACTTGCTAAAATTGCAACTGAACAACAGAAAGCCATGGAACATATTCAAAAACTGTTAGACAAAAGCGATGATCTGTTAGGCGCTGAAATGACTCGATCTGAGTCCTTAATTGAAGACATAAAAAATCTTCACGTTAAGTATGAGGAACTTGAAAGTCGTCATGAAACGCTCTCAACAACTCATGAAAAGCTTTCTTATGATTATCTTCAAAGGAAGCAAGATCTTGAGAAATTGAGAGCGGCTCATGAAGATCTTCAAAAGGAAAATGAGTCACTTCGCTACTTCTGTTCCGCTCAGGAAGGATTTGAACCACCATGTCTTAAATGCATCGAGCGTGACAATGCTACTTCTGTTGCTGAGTGTTCTACTGCTGCTACTGTTGCAATATCTTCAACTGTTGATGTGGTAACTAACCCCTCTGCTGAGGATACCACTGCTATTGCTGATGAGAATGCTAGGTTGAAGACATTGCTTGAAACAGGGATGTACAAAAGTCTCAAAGGGCATCAGACACTATGTGATGTCCTCAAAAGGCAGATCCTGAACCAAAACCCTAGGAAAGAGGGTGTTGGGTTCATAAGGAAAATGAATGCCGATGGCTCTTACTGGAAACCTGAGCAGCACCCCAAAACCACATGGGTTGCTGCAAAGGAACCTTCAGCAGATCCATCCAATCTATCTGGCTTCACTTGTGCTAACCCCATTGTCATTGATGAATACTTTGATGCAAACTATAAACTATTTAAGAATCAGAATGGTGAAGTGTTTGCCAAGTACATTGGTACTAACTGCAGGAATGAACCGCCTATGAAGAAGATCTGGGTGCCGAAAAGGTGTTTGGAAAATCTTCCTGTGAATGTCATCACGACACCACAGATGAAGAAGACAAACCCCAGACCACAGGCTTCATACGGTCCAAAGGCTTCATACAGACAGAGGACTCACCCGAGTCGCACTAACGCAAATGTTTTGCAGGGAAACCATACTCAGGCCTATGAATATGAGCGCGGTTCATCAAACCGCCATGTTCATAAGACCAAGAACTATTCTGCTTATTCTTATGAGTACTATTGTCCACCTGCAAGACTGTTTGCTAGGGCTCCAAAGCCAAAGTTCTCAGATGCTGCACTTAGACTTATTGCTTCTAAGCCACCCTTGAAGATGTGGGTGGCTAAGAAAGCTTAACTCTCTTTTGCAGGGAAAGGTCTCCAGCAGAAAACCAAAATCGTCTAACGCTATTGCTGGGGACCTTAAACATCTTGTAGGGCGCAAGATCAAATGCCCGAATGGTCTTACTATGTACTTCGTTCCTGAATTGCTTGCTACTCTCCCTATTAGTCCTAATCTGGATCTAAGCTTTCATAACCCACTGGTTCATCAAATGTTTTTGCTTCACAATTCTCTTCGTGAAGCCTATCCCCCTAACTGCACTGTAGGGTACGACACTAGCGTCTTCAGAATGGATTATTGATAGTGGGTGTACCAATCACATGACTGGAAAAAGAAGCCTTCTTATGGACTCAACCTTACGTCCATCCGACAAGAGTCACATCACATTTGCTGACACTGGTAAAAGTAAGGTATTGGGTCTAGGTAGAGTTGCAATCTCAAAGGATCAACACATGGATAAAGTCATGCTTGTTGAATCCCTTGGCTTCAACTTAATGTCTGTCTCAATGCTTTGCGATTTGAACATGATCATAATGTTTGGAAAATATCGCTGCCTTGTTCTAATGGAATCTGACAAGTTTCTAGTGTTTGAAGGGTATCGAAAAGATGATTTGTACGTGGTAGATTTCTCAGCAGGACCACAGCTTGCCGTATGTCTTCTCGCAAAAGCTTCAGAATGCTGGCTCTGGCATCGGAGGCTAGGGCATGCTGGCATGAGGAACCTCCACACCCTTGCAAAGAAGAAGCATGTCATAGGCATCAAGGGCATCAAGTTCAAGAAAGATCACTTATGCAGTGCCCGTGAAGCAGGAAAGATGATGAGGGCCAAACATCCCTCGAAGACAATCATGACAACTACTCGACCCTTCGAACTGCTCCACATGGATCTTTTCGGTCCTACTCATTACTCAACTCTTACTACTACTGCTTGTCTCTATGGCTTTGTCATTGTTGATGATTATTCTAGATATACTTGGGTGCACATAATCCTCTACAAGACTGAAGTGCAGGATGTCTTCAGACGCTTTGCCAATCGAGCAATGAACAACTATGGCGCCAAGATAAAGCACATCAGAAGTGACAATGGCACCGAATTCAAGAACACTGGCCTTGATACATATCTTGATACTTTGGGCATCACACATGAATTCTCAGCCCCGTACACACCACAGCAGAATGGCGTCGTCGAACGCAAGAACAAGACACTCATTGAGATGGCCCGAACGATGCTTGATGAATACAAGACTCCAAGAAAATTCTGGCCTGAAGCCATTGATACTGCATGCCATACAATCAATCGTGTTTATCTTCACAAGCTTCTGAACAAGACATCTTATGAGATCCTTACTGGCAAGAAGCCAAATGTCAGTTACTTCAGAGTATTTGGCGCCAGGTGCTGGATCAAGGATCCACATCACACTTCAAAATTTGCACCAAAAGCACATGAGGGTTTTATGCTTGGATATGGAAAGGATTCGCACTCCTACAGAGTTTTCGATTAAAGTGGTTGAAACAGTGGATGTACGATTTGATGAGACTAACGGTTCACAAAGAGAACACCTGCCAAATGTGCTAGATGAAGTTCCATCCAGCGAATCAATCAAGCTAATGGGAACTGGAGAAATCATACCCTCTGAAGCTCAACCTGAAGAGGAACTTATCATCTCCGCACCTGATCAACCTGAAGACAATGCTCAGTCTGAAGACAATCCCTCTAACAACGACAATGATCAGCAAGAGCAAAATCTTCGCCCTGTACATCCTCGTGTTGCCAATGAAGTGCAGATTGAGAGAATAATTGATAGCACCAATGCACCTGGTCCGCTTACTCGTTCAAGGGAAACTCAGCTAGCAAATTTCTGTGGGCACTTCGCATTCGTCTCAATAACAGAACCCAAGAAAGTTGAAGAAGCCTTCATGGAACCTAAATGGATTCAAGCTATGCAAGAAGAGCTTCAACAGTTTGAGCTGAATAATGTATGGGAACTGGTTAAGCGTCCTGATCCTCGGAAGCACAACATAATAGGCACCAAATGGATATACCGCAACAAGCAAGATGAGCATGGTCAAGTTGTCAGAAACAAAGCTCGTCTCGTTGCTCAAGGATATACTCAAGTGGAAGGCATTGACTTCGATGAAACATTTGCTCTTGTGGCTAGACTTGAAGCCATACGCATATTGCTGGCCTATGCAAATCATCATAACATACTTCTATATCAAATGGATGTGAAGAGCACCTTTCTCAATGGAAAGATTGAAGAAGAAGTGTATGTTGCACAACCGCCTGGCTTTGAAGATCCAAAACATCCTGACATGGTATACAAGCTCAACAAGGCACTGTATGGCCTCAAACAAGCCCCTCGGGCTTGGTATGACACACTCAAATACATCCTGACGAGCAAAGGCTTCATACCTGGTTCCCTCGACCCCACTCTCTTCACGAAGACATATGATGGTGAACTGTTTGTGTGCCAAATATATGTGGATGACATCATCTTCGGCTGCACCAATCAGAAGTACAGTGAAGATTTTGGATATATGATGCAAGAGCAATATCAGATGTCCATGATGGGAGAGCTGAAGTTCTTCCTCGGTCTTCAAATACGATAGCAACGCAACGGCATCTTCATATCTCAAGAGAAGTATCTCAAAGACTGCCTGAAGAAGTTCGGTATGCAAGACTGCAAAGGCTTCACAACGCCAATGCCAGCCAAACATCATTTGGGTCCCGACGACAATGGTAAAGAGTTCGATCAAAAGGTATACCGCTCCATGATTGGTTCTTTACTTTATCTATGTGCATCTAGGCCAGATATTATGCTTAGTGTTTGCATGTGTGCTCGATTCCAAGCGGCACCAAAGGAGTCGCTTCACTGCTACTTCGATATTTGGCTCACACCCCAACTCTAGGATTATGGTATCCAAAGGGCTCAGAGTTTGATTTGGTTGGATTCTCGGATGCTGATTATGCTGGTGACAAGGTGGATCGCAAGTCTACATCACGCACATGTCATTTTCTGGGACGATCACTTGTATGTTGGTCTTCAAAGAAGCAGAACTGTGTATCTCTCTCCACTGCTGAATCTGAATACATTGCTACTGGATCTTGCTGCGCTCAGCTTCTGTGGATGAAGCAAACACTCAAGGACTATGGCATTCATCTGAGGCAAGTGCCACTCTACTGCGACAACGAAAGTGCCATCAAGATTGCCAACAACCCAGTTCAGCACTCGAAGACAAAGCACATTGAAATTCGTCATTACTTTCTCAGAGATCATGTTGTGAAGGAAGATATTGATATCATACACATCAACACTGAAGAGCAATTGGCAGATATCTTCACCAAGTCCTTGGATGAGAAGAGATTTTGCAAGTTACGGTGTGAGCTAAATATCTTGGAATCCTCAAATGTCCTATGATCAGGCACACATCCTAACACTTATGCATATTGATGACTTAGATGTGCAACACACGAAGTAAAGTATATCTTCAATCAATGAAGACATACATTCTAAGTGTGAATACATTAATATGGAATTTGACTTCGGAGCGCCACGATAATTATGCGCCGTGTCTGGGTCTAATACTTCCTATACGGTGGGTAACGCCACCATCAAATGTTCTGTTTGAAGTGTTTCACTCATGGCGTTACATTTGCTATGTCTTCACACTTGGTTTGGCTTCAATTTCAACATGTCTTCATGATTATCTTCACTATGTTGAATATATATATATACTAGTGTTCTGTCCTCTACAGCATTCACTTATAGCTATGTCTTCTTGTTGAATCTTTTGAACTAAGTGAATGTGATCGGACCCTAACCTCTCTATGCTTTCTATCTCAAACTCTATCTCTCCAAGTTATATGCATTCTATTGAAACTGTTAAATGTCTTCTCTGCGTCCTTGTCAGCAGAAGATACAGAGACAAACATTAAGTCCGTTTTCAATGCTCATTCCTTCACCTGAAACCCGGAGAAGTGGGAACGACCACCCGACAATCCAGGCGTGCGTGGGATGTGGAACAACCCCCGATATGCTGCATGACGGCCACGTGTCCCTCAGATGTGAATCGCCAGGGGCACCTATGTAATAACGCAGTGCCGCCCCTGTACCTATAAATACATGCCTCACAACAGTCATTATCTCTTCTTCCACTCTCGCACGAACCCTAGCGCCACCGCTAGCCCTTGACGACGCCGGCGACGAAGCGCTTCGCTACCGCAACCTCTTCGACGCCGTCTTCACGCCGACCGCGGACATCGTCTTCTCCGCCGTCGCCGTAGGTGTCCTCCGTCGCCAAGTTAGGGCACGGACGATCGAACTGCTCGGCCTCCTCTTCCACTCCGTCTAGCAGTTCTTCGTGTGGTAAATAAAACTTCCTTTTTACGGCCCCTTTGATCCTATAGCTTTGTCACTTTCTACCACAAGCAGTTTCTATTCACACAAGTTGGATCTCTTTCAAACTGCATCTCATAACATGCCTAGTATATTCACTTATGCTTCACAAAGTAGTTAGATTCCTCACTTGTACTGATCTATGGATTTGTACAAATCTGGAACCAACTCCTTATCTATGAGTGAATGTCTTCGCATGATGAGGTCAATGTCTTCTAAACTGATTTATCTTCAAAATCTTCTGAGAATGCATATGACCTCTTCCCCTTCCCTCGCACCTTAATGCTGTCACAGGTACATGTCTGTGGGAGAATCCCTTGGTTCTCATAGTCTGCATTCATTTGCAGAATTCTTACAGCATCATATAAATTCTCCTAAAGCCAGTTCATGTTTGTCCAGCAAGCGAAAACCTTTGAAGCCTTTCAACATATTGAAGCCTTTCAGTTTAAAATTCATGGCTTCAAAGAAATCTGCAAGGAAGGGAGGCAGACAGCGTCGTGGCGGAACATCAAGAGATCTGCCTGATGACCTCTCAGAACTTTACAAGACAGATCCTGAAGAGGATTATAATCAGCGCAAGACCCGAATCCAGTGGATTCGAAGATATTGGGCAGAACAATGGTTCAAATACCGGTTTGTGACCCAAGAATATGCTGAGAAAAACGCCATCAAGCGACCGTGGGGAGACATCCTATACAAGAATCTTCAACCCAGGTCCAGAGAAGAATCCATTGAACAAGGCTTCTATCCCTGCATGGTCCGTGGGCCACAGCCTGCAGATGCACACCCATCGTCACTACTATGGTGCCGTGACGACAATCTATTCAAGCGCAACTTCCAGTTTGCCAAGAACTCAGTGAAGCAGAACAAGAAGTCTTTGGGATTAGACTTCAACCCTGGTCCCTCTGCTCCCCGTGCCGATGGAACTCACGAAGCTGAACCCAATCTTCTTGGGCCCTTCTACAACCTTGAAGGTCTCATCACCCATATCGTGGTTCAAGGGACTGCCGTAAATGAGCCTGTAGATGACGATGAATCAGATGAAGCGCCTACAGCGCCGAAGCCAAAGAAGCTGAAGCAGCCAAAAGCTTCAAAGCCTGCCTCTGCACCAAAAATCTCACGGGCGAAGCCACTGGCCACTGCACCTCCTGAAGATAGTGTGCAGTCTGAAGATTTGTCACGCATCTCCAAGCCCCAGAAGGTCAAGATGCCTCTGCCACACACCGGCCAAGAACTGACAGCTGCTGCCATTCTGCAAAACGATGCCATTGATCTGTCCAGTGATGAAGATCTTGCAGATGATGCTCTTGAGCAACTCATCAAGAGCAAAGAAGAAGCAGAAATCTTCAATGATCTGCCTCTCTTTGACGTGACAATCATCCACAACTTCATTGATGAGTGGTTTGACATGCCCAACATCAGCTTCGAAGATCTGCAACTACCCATTAGCCTCAGTGTCGCCTTCCATGGCGCCATTGCTTCAGAGCTAGCTCTCGCTCAGCGCATCGTCGAACTGAAGCAAAAGATTGACTATGAAAAGGCTCAGTTCAAGAAGCATATGGCCAAGCTCATTGTACAAGAGGTGAAAAACTTCAAGATTATGCTGCACGAGCTCAAAGAAGCCTTTCTCAAGAAACACGCAGAAGCTCAGGGTTCTCGGGAGCGCATGAAGAGCCTGGCTGACAAGTGTGTGCAAGACTAGTAACGGCAAGCAAATTGACAATATCGACGCCGACAACTACTTTGTGTTCTACTCGTGCATACTAACTACGCATAGACCTAGCTCATGATGCCACTGTTGGGGAGCGTAGCAGAATTTTAAAATTTTCTACGCATCACCGAGATCAATCTATGGAGTCATCTAGCAACGAGGGAGAGAGGAGTGCATCTACATACCCTTGTAGATCACGAGCGGAAGCGTTCAAAGAACGGGGATGATGGAGTCGTACTCGCCGTGATCCAAATCACCGATGACCAAGTGCCGAACGGACGGCACCTCCGCGTTCAACACACGTACGGAGCGGATGACGTCTCCTCCTTCTTGATCCAGCAAGGGGGAAGGAGAGGTTGATGAAGATCCAGCAGCACGACGGTGTGGTGGTGGATGCAGCAGTGATCGCAGCAGGGCTTTGCCGAGCTTCTGCGAGAGGGGGAGGTGTAGCAGGGGAGAGGGAGGCGCCAAGGCTTGGGTGCGGCTGCCCTCCCTCCCCCCTCCTTTATATAGGCCCCCTGGGGGGGGGCGCCGGCCCTGGAGATGGGATCTCCCAAGGGGGCGGCGGCCAAGGGGGGTGGAGTGCCCCCTAAGGCAAGTGGAGGCGCCCCCCACCCTAGGGTTTCCAACCCTAGGCGCAGGGGGGGCCAAGGGGGGGCACACCAGCCCACTATGGGCTGGTTCCCCTCCCCACTTCAGCCCGAGGGGCCCTCCGGGATGGGTGGCCCCACCCGGTGGACCCCCGTGACCCATCCGGTGGTCCCGGTACAATACCGGTGACCCCGAATCTTTCCCGATGGCCGAAACTACACTTCCTATATATAATTCTTCACCTTCGGACCATTCCGGAACTCCTCGTGACGTCCAGGATCTCATCCGGGACTCCGAACAACTTTCGGATTACTGCATACTCATATCTCTACAACCCTAGCGTCACCGAACCTTAAGTGTGTAGACCCTACGGGTTCGGGAGACAAGCAGACATGACCGAGACGACTCTCCGGTCAATAACCAACAGCGGGATATGGATACCCATGTTGGCTCCCACATGCTCCTCGATGTTCTCATCAGATGAACCACGATGTCGAGGACTTAATCAATCCCGTATTCAATTCCCTTTGTCAATCGGTACGTTACTTGCCCGAGACTCGATCGTCGGTATCCCAATACCTTGTTCAGTCTCGTTACCGGCAAGTCACTTTACTCGTACCGTAATGCATGATCCCGTGATCAACCACTTGATCACATTGAGCTCATTATGATGATGCATTACCGAGTGGGCCCAGAGATACTTCTCCGTCATACGGAGTGACAAATCCCAGTCTCGATTCGTGCCAACCCAACAAACACTTTCGGAGATACCTGTAATGTACCTTTATAGTCACCCAGTTACGTTGTGACATTTGGCACACCCAAGGCACTCATACGGTATCCGGGAGTTGCACAATCTCATGGTCTAAGGAAATGATACTTGACATTCAGAAAAGCTACAACAAACGAACTACACGATCTTTGTGCTATGCTTAGGTTTGGGTCTTGTCCATCACATCATTCTCCCAATGATGTGATCCCGTTATCAATGACATCCCCATGTCCATAGCCAGGAAACCATGGCTATCTGTCGATCAACGAGCTAGTCAACTAGAGGCTCACTAGGGACACATTGTGGTCTATGTATTCACACATGTATTACGATTTCCGGATAATACAATTATAGCATGAATAATAGACAATTATCATGAACAAAGAAATATAATAATCATTTTATTATTGCCTCTAGGGCATATTTCCAACAGTCTCCCACTTGCACTAGAGTCAATCATCTAGTTACATTGTGATGAATCGAACACCCATGGAATTCTGGTGTTGATCATGTTTTGCTCTAGGGAGAGGTTTAGTCAACGGATCTGCTACATTCAGGTCCGTATGTACTTTACAAATTTCTATGTCTCCATTTGAACACTTTCACGAATGGAGTTGAAGCCACGCTTGATATGCCTGGTCTTCTTGTGAAACCTGGGCTCCTTGGCAAGGGCAATAGCTCCAGTGTTGTCATAGAAGAGAGTCATCGGCCTCGACGCATTGGGTATGACTCCTAGGTCGGTGATGAACTCCTTCACCTAGATTGCTTCTTGTGCTGCCTCCGAGGCTGCCATGTACTCCGCTTCACATGTAGATCCCGCCACCACGCTTTGCTTGCAACTGCACCAGCTTACTGCCCCACCATTCAAAATATACACGTATCCGGTTTGTGACTTAGAGTCATCCAGATCTGTGTCGAAGCTAGCATCGACGTAACCCTTTACGACGAGCTCTTCTTCACCTCCATAAACGAGAAACATTTCCTTAGTCCTTTTCAGGTACTTCAGGATATTCTTGACCGCTGTCCAGTGTTCCATGCCGGGATTACTTTGGTACCTTCCTACCAAACTTACGGCAAGGTTTACATCAGGTCTGGTACACAGCATAGCATACATGATAGACCCTATGGCTGAGGCATAGGGGACGACACTCATCTTTTCTCTATCTTCTGCCGCGGTCGGGCTTTGAGCCGTGCTCAATCTCGTACCTTGCAATACAGGCAAGAACCCCTTCTTTGACTGATCCATTTTGAACTTCTTCAATATCTTGTCATGGTACGTACTCTGTGAAAGACCAATGAGGCGTCTCGATCTATCTCTATAGATCTTGATGCCTAATATATAAGCAGCTTCTCCAAGGTCCTTCATTGAAAAACACTTGTTCAAGTAGGCCTTTATGCTTTCCAAGAATTCTATATCATTTCCCATCAACAGTATGTCATCCGCATACAATATGAGAAATGCTACAGAGCTCCCACTCACTTTCTTGTAAATGCAGGCTTCTCCATAAGTCTACATAAACCCAAACGCTTTGATCATCTCATCAAAGCGAATGTTCCAACTCCGAGATTCTTGCACCAGCCCATAAATCGAGCATTGGAGCTTGCACACCTTGTCAGCATTCTTAGGATCGACAAAACCTTCCGGCTGCATCATATACAATTCTTCCTTAAGGAAACCATTAAGGAATGCCGTTTTGACGTCCATTTGCCATATTTCATAATCATAGAATGCGGCAATTGCTAACATGGTTCGGACGGACTTCATCTTCGCTATAGGCGAGAAAGTCTCATCGTAGTCAACCCCTTGAACTTGTTGATAACCCTTAGCGACAAGCCGAGCTTTATAGATGGTCACATTACCATCCGCGTCTGTCTTCTTCTTAAAGATCCATTTATTTTCTATGGCTCGCCGATCATCGGGCAAGTCAGTCAAAGTCCATACTTCATTTTCATACATGGATCCTATCTCGGATTTCATGGCTTCCAGCCATTTGTCGGAACCCGGGCCCGCCATCGCTTCTTCATAGTTCGAAGGTTCACCGTTGTCTAACAACATGATTTCCAAGACAGGGTTGCCGTACCACTCTGGTGCGGAACGTGTCCTTGTGGACCTACGAAGTTCAGTAGCAACTTGATTTGACGTTTCATTATGAAAGCACAAGTGCTACCTAGGTGGTTTTGATAATTGATGACAACATATCTCTTGTTGGACTAACACTTCTATCTAGCATGTTTCAGATAAGTTCAACAATGGCATGGCATGGATGTGAAAGTGGAACTCCTTCAAAATGCTAAGGACAATGGATTGGCTCAAGCTCAAAAGCTCAAGACTCTTCTTTTTATATTTTAGTGATCCAAGATCACATTGAGTCCATAGGAAGAGCCAATACTATCAAGGAGGGACGAGGTGTTGCTTAATGAGCCTCTTGCTCCATGTGCTTAATGATATGCTCCAAAACCCTCAACTATTTTCCCATATCCACATATGACCTAAACTCTAAGCCAAACTCGGTCCTACCGATTTTTCCTATCCGGCGCCACCGAGTTTCAATTGTCATTAGCCACTGCCAAACCCTAGCAATTCGGTCTTACCGATAAGGATCTCAGTCCCACCGAGATGGGGTTGCAAACTCTCTGTTTCCCTTTCGTAACTTTTCGGTCCCACCGAAAGAGCGAATCGGTCCCACCGAGATTGCAATGTAAACTCAGTGTTTCCCCTTTGTAACTTTTCGGTCTCACCGAGTTTCACTCGGTCCCACCGAAAGAGCAAATCGGTCCCACCGAGTTTGCCTGACCAACTCTCTGGTTAGCTAATTACCAAACTCGGTCTCACCGAGTTTGTGTAATCGGTCTCACCGAGATTACGTTATGCCCAAACCCTAACCGAATCGGTCCTACCGAGTTGCATGTCAGTCCCACCGAAATTCCTAACGGTCACTAGGTTTACTACTTCGGTCAGACCGAGTTTATTTATTCGGTCCCACCGAGATTGGAAATCTGTGTAACGGTTGGATTTTGTGTGGAGGCTATATATACCCCTCCACCTCCTTCTCATTCGATGAGAGAGCCATCAGAACACACACATCATTCCTACTCATATGTTCTGAGAGAAAACCACCTACTCATGTGTTGAGACCAAGACATTCCATTCCTACCATATGAATCTTGATCTCTAGCCTTCCCAAGTTGCTTTCCACTCAAATCTTTCCACCAAATCCAAATCCTATGAGAGAGAGTTGAGTGTTGGGGAGACTATCATTTGAAGCACAAGAGCAAGGAGTTCATTACCTACACACCATTTGTTACTTCTTGGAGAGTGGTGTCTCCTAGATTGGCTAGGTGTCACTTGGGAGCCTCCGACAAGATTGTGGAGTTGAACCAAGGAGTTTGTAAGGGCAAGGAGATCGCCTACTTCGTGAAGATCTACCGCTAGTGAGGCAAGTCCTTCGTGGGCGTTGGCCATGGTGGGATAGACAAGGTTGCTTCTTCGTGGACCCTTTGTGGGTGGTTGCTTCTTCGTGGACCCTTCGTGGGTGGAGCCCTTCGTGGACTCGCGCAACCGTTGCCCTTGGGTGGAGCCCTGTGTGGACTCGCGCAACCGTTACCCTTCGTGGGTTGAAGTATCCATCAACGTGGATGTAGGATAGCACCACCTATCCGAACCATGGGAAAAACATCCGTGTCTCCAATTGCGTTTGAAATCTCCAAACCCTTCCCTCTACATTCTTGCAAGTTGCATGCTTTACATTCCGCTGCTCATATACTCTTTGCTTGCTTGCTTGATATGTATTGTGTGCGCTGGAATTGTGCCTAAACTCCACTTAAACCAAAAAGGCTTAAAAAATAGCAACTTTAGCACGAAGTGTCTAATCACCCCCCTATAGACACATCTACTTCTAGATCCTACAAGTGGTATCAGAGCTTTGGTCTCCATTGCCTTGGTCTAATCACCATTGGAGGAAGATGGATGTGTCTACTCTAGGGAGTCTTAGACATAGAGTGCCTATTCTTGATGGAAAGTATTTTCATGAGTGGAAAAATGAGATGCTTGTAATCTTCAATCAATATCATTTGAACAAGTATATTGCTAGCCCTTGTGCACCCCATATTGATCCCTTGCATCCTACCCTAGATGAAGATATTGACATGATTCGCAATCTTAGAACTATTGAGCTCATCATTAGAGGATTGCCCAAAAATCTGATTGCTAGTTTGCCTACTCAAGATTGTGCCTATACTATATGGAAATTTCTTGAGGATCAATTTCCCAATCATTCCTTGAAAACTTTGGATGAAATTCTCCATAAATCCATTGCCTTGAGTAAGATGAACTCTAGTGATCCTAGTTTTGGTAAATGTCTTCTTGAACTTGCCAAACTTAAGCATGCTAAAGGGGATGTTGGAATCATTAATGATATCATACTCAAAGCTATGAGAATTCATAAAAGTAACCACTTTGATCATTTATCTAATGAATTGCCCTCTCTAGGAAATGACGAGTCACAAGATCATGATGAACATGAATATTATGATGATGATGATAGTGACTTCGATCTCGACGATGCAATGAGACATTTTGGTCTTATGGCAAATCTTCGGGGATATGAATCAGGAGGAAAGGAATGGGTTCTTGATAGTGGATGCACTGATCATATGACCGGAGATGAAGAGATGTTTCGTGAGCTTGCTGAAAACAACGGTCCTCGAAAATATGTCACCTTTGGTGATAATTCAAAGGGTAAAGTGGTTGGCCTTGGTAAGGTGGCCATCTCACATGATAGCTCCATTCAAAATGTCATGCTCGTTGAATCTCTTGGCTACAACTTACTTTCAGTATCTAGACTTGCTGATTTCGGTTTGAATGTCCTATTACTGAGGTAGATTGCCAAGTATTTCGTCGGGACAATCATAAAATGGTCTTTACCGGTATGCGTAGAGGTGATCTTTACATCGTCGATTTCTCTAAAAAGGCACAACCTAAAACTTGCTTTGTTGCTAAATCCTCAAAAGGTTGGTTGTGGCATAGACGACTAGGTCACGTTGGCATGAGAAACCTTGACAAGCTTATTAAAGGAAATCATATCCTTGGAGTTAACGATGTCGTATTTGATAAGGATAGACTTTGCAGTGCTTGTCAAGCAGGTAAACAGGTTGGAGGAAGAAATCCAGTGAAGAACATCATGACCACAAGGAGGCCACTTGAGCTGCTTCACATGGATCTTTTTGGTCCCAATGCCTACAAGAGTCTCGGTGGAAATTCCTTTGGTCTAGTTATAGTTGATGATTTTTCAAGATTTACGTGGGTATTTTTCCTCAATGACAAATCGCAGGTCCAGAAGATCTTCAGAAACTTCGCTAGGAAAGCCCAAAATTAGTTTGATGTGAAGATCAAGAAGGTTCGGAGTGACAACGGAACGGAGTTCAAGAACGCAAATGTGGACACCTTTCTTGACGAAGAAGGGATTTCACACGAGTTCTCGGCTACATACACACCTCAACAAAATGGAGTTGTTGAGAGGAAGAACCGGACGCTCATTGAAATGGCAAGGACAATGCTTGATGAATACAAGACGCCAAAGCACTTTTGGGCAGAAGCAGTTGAGACAGCTTGTCACGCAACAAATCGCTTATATCTTCACAAGCTACTCGGCAAGACGGCATACGAGCTCCTCACCGGTAACAAGCCTCAAGTTGGATACTTTCGAGTATTCGGCTCAAAGTGCTACATTCTTGATAAGCATCGTCGTTCAAAGTTTGCTCCCAAATCTCATGAAGGTTTTCTACTTGGTTATGACTCAAACTCTCACACTTACCATGTCTACAACAATTTCACCCGAATGGTTGAAGAGACGGTAGATGTGAAGTTTGATGAATCTAATGGCTCGCAAGTAGAGCAATTGCCAATTGATGTAGGAGACAAAGACCCTTCAGAAGCAATTCGAGATTTGTCCATTGGCAAAATTCGTCCAACGGAGGTGAAGGAGAGTACTTCATCCGTCCAAGTGGAAGCTTCTACTTCACAACAAGGTGAACGAAGGATCGACACGGAAGCATCCACAAGTGGGCCACACCAAGATGAAAAAAACGAGGAAGTACGTCAAAATGAACATCAACAACCTCCTTCTCCACCACGATAAGAGAACGACGGCATCAACAATGAAGAAGGCCAAGAAGAAGAACAAGATGAAGAAGATGCTCAACAAAGACCCAAGCAAAAGCTATCACGAGTTCGAGCAAGAATTGCCAAAGATCATCCCGTCGAGCAAATTCTCAACGATATACAAACCGGGAGAATGACTCGCTCAAAAACTCGTTTAGCTAACTTTTGTGAGAACTATTCATTCATCTCGAGCATTGAACCAATGAAGGTTGAAGAAGCATTGGAAGATCCGGATTGGATAAACGCTATGCATGAAGAGCTACATAATTTTGAGAGAAACCAAGTTTGGACATTGGTTGAGAAGCCCGACAATAACCACAACATCATTGGTACCAAATGGGTGTTTCGCAACAAGCAAGATGAAGATGGACAAGTGGTTCGCAACAAAGCACGTCTCGTCGCCCAAGGATACACACAAGTCGAAGGTATGGACTATGGTGAGACATATGCTCCCGTTGCTAGACTTGAGTCCATTCGCATCTTACTTGCCTATGCTAATCACCATAATATCACCTTGTACCAAATGGACATTAAAAGTGCTTTTCTAAATGGAGAAATAGAGGAGGAAGTTTATGTCAAACAACCTCCCGGCTTTGCCAATCCTAAGAAACCAAATCATGTTTACAAACTTCACAAAGCTCTTTATGGTCTTAAACAAGCTCCTAGAGCATGGTATAAGTGCTTGACCAAGTTCCTTACTACAAGTGGTTTTGAAATTGGTAAAATAGACTCTACTCTTTTCACTAAAAAGGTTAATGGAGAACTTTTTGTATGCCAAATTTATGTTGATGACATCATATTTGGTTCAACTAACCCTCTCTTTAGTGAAAAGTTTGGAAAGCTAATGTCAGAGAAGTTTGAGATGTCTATGATGAGTGAACTCAAATTCTTTCTTGGGTTGCAAATCAAGCAAACTAAGGAAGGTACATTTGTCTCTCAAACAAAGTACACCAAGGACTTATTCAAGAAGTTCAATATGCAAGAATGCAAAGGTATGTCTACACCCATGCCAACTAGTGGACATAATGATTTGACCAAAGATGGTGAACCCGTTGATCAAAAGGTTTATCGCTCTATGATTGGTTCATTGTTATACCTATGTGCTTCACGTCCCGATATTATGCTAAGTGTGTGCATGTGTGCTCGATATCAAGCTGCTCCTAAAGATTGTCATCTTAAGGCTGTGAAAAGGATAGTGAGATATTTAATCCATACACCAAATTTTGGCATTTGGTATCCTAAGAGGTCTTCTTTTGATCTTGTTGGCTATTCCGACTCAGATTATGCCGGAGACAAGGTTGATAGAAAGTCCACTTCGGGTACTTGTCAATTTCTTGGTAGATCTCTTGTGTCTTGGTCTTCCAAGAAACAAAACTCCGTATCCTTATCCACCGCCAAAGCGCATGTTGTGCTCAATTACTTTGGATGACCCAAACTCTTAAAGATTATGGGATTTATGTGAAACATGTTCCACTGCTTTGTGACAATGAAAGTGCTATCAAAATTGGTCATAATCCTGTACAACATTCTCGAACTAAGCATATTGAAGTTCGTCATCATTTCATTCGAGATCATGTTGCTAAGGGTGACATCAATCTTAAGCATGTTCGCACCGATAAACAATTGGCAGATATATTCACTAAACCGCTTGATGAGAAAGTGTTTTGCAGGTTGAGAGGAGAATTGAACATCATTGATGCTTCGAATTTGGAGTAGAAACTCCATTGGATACATGCAAGACATGAGCTTATGACTAATCCATGATATATCTCTTGTGATAACTATCTTCTGTCTTGGATATATTTGTACCTTGCATGTTGTCTAACCAATGTAGGCGCTTGGTTGAATCTAATTCCATGAGATTGCGACTCACTCACATCTTGAGCAATCTCTACATCACCAAGACTCTACACAATGGTGGTTGAAGACAAGGAAGCACAAAACCATTCAAACATATCCTTTGACAAATTCTATGATGAGCTTCATGAGTGTCATTTTTTTTGGATACACAAGTGCTCTTCCTTGCAAGAACTAACCCATGTAGGTAGATGAACTCAAACTCCAAGTGGTGCTCCCAACTCTTGATGAGCTACATCAACCTTGAGCACCCACACAAGTTCAACTACATGAGCAAGAATCACACCACCACCCAAGGTATGTTATTCCATCTTAGAGAAGCTTTACTCCAAGACATGAGTCAAAGCAACTCAACAAGATGTGAATACATCAAGATGCTTAAACGAAAAATGGTAACCCCATTTTGAGCTTAAACGATGAGTATGACCTATGATCAGGTGTTCTCACTTGACTCCTAAGTCAATATACTCTAACATAGGTGACTGTGTCACCGCCCAACTCTAGATGAAGTTCTCTTGTGTTCTTTTCTGTGTTATTGCATTTGTCTCATGCATGTTTAGTTTCTGTCATTTAACAAAAAAAAACTTCATCTAGATCTTTCAGTTTCTTCTCTTTTCTCTTTGTGTTTGTTCTGCATTTTCTGCATTTAATTCATTGCAAATCTTTGTGAGATCTTACTTGTCTAGTGAGTTGAGGTGACAAGTGTGTTTCTATGTGTAAACTCGGTACCACCGACTTGCAAATTTCGGTCCAACCGAATATTTCGGTACCACCGAAATATGCCACTCGGTGCCACCGACTTTGCAATCAGAAAACCACTTCGCCACTTATTCCACCTTTCTTCGGATCCAGCTCCACTCAATGAATCTTGTCCTCTACAAGCATCACAATTTTATCCTCTGCTTTGTACTGAATCTCAAGGACCAAACCTATTCGACGGATTTTCTTGGAAATTGATGTCAAAGGTGGAGAGAGAGAGATCACATCAAAGCCTATAGGAAAGAGAGATCACACCAAGAGAGAAAAGGTGTTAAGGGGGAGAGAAAGTCTCAAGGATCCCAGATGTTGTTAAGGGGGAGAGAAAAATACTCAAGGATCCCAGATGCTAGATGTTCAAGAGGAGAGATGCCACATGTCTTTTTGGGGGAAAGACATGTTCATATGAACTCATTTGAATTAATTTCTATTCAGCTCTGATTTTCTGTCTCCTATCTCCTCCCAATATCCCATGTAAGATTCAGGGGGAGCAAGACACCTAAAGGAGAAGAAATCAGCCAAATTCATTGCATATATTTATTCTTGGGGACATGTTGAATCCAATGTTATCACTCTCTACATGTCATCCCAGTCTTGGTATTCTTGTGGTTTCTTTTGTTTGCTCTGGCTAGTGGACGTACCTGTGTTATCTAACCTTGTTTGTGCAGGTTCATTCCATTCTAAGCCAACTCGAGACCACAAGGTAAGTATATGCATCAAAATCATGAGTATGAGGAGTTCTTGCTTATGTACATATTGTTTGCAAGAAGGACTCATGAGCATGAAGGTATTTTTTTATAATCTCTTGCTCTGATGCATATGGCCAAGATACATGTAACACATTGCCTGCTCTGTCATGTTTATGCTCTCACATGCCACTATATTTCATATTTACATGAGTGCATACATGTAGGGGGAGCCTATGCTTGTTACATGTCCTTCCAAAGCTTTACTTGTTGTTCTTTATATCTTTATCTAAAGCTTTGATGTATGTTGCCATCAATTACCAAAAAGGGGGAGATTGAAAGCACAAGTGCTCCCTAGGTGGTTTTGATAATTGATGACAACATATCTCTTGTTGGACTAACACTTCTATCTAGCATGTTTCAGATAAGTTCAACAATGGCATGGCATGGATGTGAAAGTGGAACTCCTTCAAAATGCTAAGGACAATGGATTGGCTCAAGCTCAAAAGCTCAAGACTCTTCTTTTTATATTTTAGTGATCCAAGATCACATTGAGTCCATAGGAAAAGCCAATACTATCAAGGAGGGATGAGGTGTTGCTTAATGAGCCTCTTGCTCCATGTGCTTAATGATATGCTCCAAAACCCTCAACTATTTTCCCATATCCACATATGACCTAAACTCTAAGCCAAACTCAGTCCTACCGATTTTTCCTATCCGGCGCCACCGAGTTTCAATTGTCATTAGCCACTGCCAAACCCTAGCAATTCGGTCTTACCGATAAGGATCTCGGTCTCACCGAGATGGGGTTGCAAACTCTCTGTTTCCCTTTCGTAACTTTTCGGTCCCACCGAAAGAGCGAATTGGTCCCACCGAGATTGCAATGTAAACTCAGTGTTTCCCCTTTGTAACTTTTCGGTCTCACCGAGTTTCACTCGGTCCCACCGAAAGAGCAAATCGGTCCCACCGAGTTTGCCTGACCAACTCTCTGGTTAGCTAATTACCAAACTCGGTCTCACCGAGTTTGTGTAATCGGTCTCACCGAGATTACGTTATGCCCAAACCCTAACCGAATCGGTCCTACCGAGTTGCATGTCAGTCCCACCGAAATTCCTAACAGTCACTAGGTTTACTACTTCGGTCAGACCGAGTTTATTTATTCGGTCCCACCGAGATTGGAAATCTGTGTAACGGTTGGATTTTGTGTGGAGGCTATATATACCCCTCCACCTCCTTCTCATTCGATGAGAGAGCCATCAGAACACACACATCATTCCTACTCATATGTTCTGAGAGAAAACCACCTACTCATGTGTTGAGACCAATACATTCCATTCCTACCATATGAATCTTGATCTCTAGCCTTCCCAAGTTGCTTTCCACTCAAATCTTCTTTCCACCAAATCCAAATCCTATGAGAGAGAGTTGAGTGTTGGGGAGACTATCATTTGAAGCACAAGAGCAAGGAGTTCATTACCTACACACCATTTGTTACTTCTTGGAGAGTGGTGTCTCCTAGATTGGCTAGGTGTCACTTGGGAGCCTCCGACAAGATTGTGGAGTTGAACCAAGGAGTTTGTAAGGGCAAGGAGATCGCCTACTTCGTGAAGATCTACCGCTAGTGAGGCAAGTCCTTCGTGGGCGTTGGCCATGGTGGGATAGACAAGGTTGCTTCTTCGTGGACCCTTTGTGGGTGGTTGCTTCTTCATGGACCCTTCGTGGGTGGAGCCCTTCGTGGACTCGCGCAACCGTTGCCCTTGGGTGGAGCCCTGTGTGGACTCGTGCAACCGTTACCCTTCGTGGGTTGAAGTCTCCATCAACGTGGATGTAGGATAGCACCACCTATCCGAACCACGGGAAAAACATCTGTGTCTCCAATTGCGTTCGAAATCTCCAAACCCTTCCCTCTACATTCTTGCAAGTTGCATGCTTTACATTCCGCTGCTCATATACTCTTTGCTTGCTTGCTTGATATGTATTGTGTGCGCTGAAATTGTGCCTAAACTCCACTTAAACCAAAAAGGCTTAAAAATAGCAACTTTAGCACGAAGTGTCTAATCACCCCCCTCTAGACACATCTACTTCTAGATCCCACACATGATCATCATCATTAACTTCCTCTCTAGTCGGTGCAGGCACCTCAGGAACATTTTCCTGTGTTGCGCCACTTTTCGGTTCAAGAGGTAATACTTCATCAAGTTCTACTTTCCTCCCACTTACTTCTCTCGAGAGAAACTCTTTCTCTAGAAAGGATCCATTCTTGGCAACAAAGATCTTGCCTTCAGATCTGAGGTAGAAGGTATACCCAATAGTTTCTTTAGGGTATCCTATGAAGACGCATTTTTCCGACTTGGGTTCAAGCTTTTCAGGTTGAAGTTTCTTGACATAAGCATCGCATCCCCAAACTTTTAGAAACGACAGCTTAGGTTTCTTCCCAAACCATAATTCATACGGTGTTGTCTCAACGGATTTCGACGGAGCCCTATTTAAAGTGAATGCGACAGTCTCTAAAGCATAGCCCCAAAATGACAGCGGTAAATCGGTAAGAGACATCATAGATCGCACCATATCCAATAGAGTGCGATTATGACGTTCGGACACACCATTACGCTGAGGTGTTCCAGGCGGCGTGAGTTGTGAAACTATTCCATGTTTTCTTAAGTGTGTGCCAAATTCGTGACTCAAGAATTCTCCCCCATGATCTGATCGCAAGAACTTGATTTTCCTGTCACGTTGATTCTCAATCTCACTCTGAAATTCCTTGAACTTTTCAAAGGTCTCAGACTTGTGTTTCATTAAGTAGACATACCCATATCTACTCAAGTCATCAGTGAGGGTGAGAACATAACGATAACCACCGCGAGCCTCAACACTCATTGGACCACACACATCTGTATGTATGATTTCCAATAAGTTGGTTGCTCGCTCCATTATTCCTGAGAACGGAGTCTTGGTCATCTTACCCATGAGGCATGGTTCGCACGTGTCAAATGATTCGTAATCAAGAGACTCTAAAAGTCCATCTGCATGGAGCTTCTTCATGCGTTTGACACCTAGGTGACCAAGGCGGCAGTGCCACAAGTATGTGGGACTATCATTATCAACCTTACATCTTTTGGTATTCACACTATGAATATGTGTAGCATTACGCTCGAGATTCATTAAGAATAAACCATTCACCATTGGAGCATGACCATAAAACATATCTCTCATATAAATAGAACAACCATTATTCTCGGATTTAAATGAGTAGCCATCTCGTATTAAACGAGATCCTGATACAATGTTCATGCTCAAAGCTGGCACTAAATAACAATTATTGAGGTTTAAAACTAATCCCGTAGGTAAATGTAGAGGTAGCGTGCCGACGGCGATCACATCGACCTTGGAACCATTCCCGACGCGCATCGTCACCTTGTCCTTCGCCAGTCTCCCCTTATTCCGCAGCTCCTGCTTTGAGTTACAAATGTGAGCAACCGCACCGGTATCAAATACCCAGGAGCTACTACGAGTACTGGTAAGGTACACATCAATTACATGTATATCACATATACCTTTCATGATGCCGACCTTCTTGTCCGCTAAGTATTTGGGGCAGTTCCGCTTCCAGTGACCACTTCCCTTGCAATAAAAGCACTCAGTCTCGGGCTTGGGTCCATTCTTTGGCTTCTTCCCGGCAGCTTGCTTACCGGGCGCGGCAACTTCCTTGCCGTCCTTCTTGAAGTTCTTCTTACCCTTGCATTTCTTGAACTTAGTAGTTTTATTCACCATCAACACTTGATGTTCCTTTTTGATTTCTACCTCCGCTGATTTCAGCATTGAATATACCTCAGGAATGGTCTTTTCCATCCCCTGCATATTGAAGTTAATCACAAAGCTCTTGTAGCTCGGTGGAAGCGACAGGAGGATTCTGTCAATGACCGCGTCATCTGGGAGATTAACTCCCAGCTGAGTCAAGCGGTTATGTAACCCAGACATTGTGAGTATGTGCTCACTGACAGCACTATTTTCCTCCATTTTACAGCTGAAGAACTTGTCGGATACTTCATATCTCTCGACCCGGGCATGAGCTTGAAAAATCATTTTCAGCTCTTCGAACATCGCATATGCTCCGTGTTTCTCAAAACGCTTTTGGAGCCCCGGTTCTAAGCTGTAAAGCATGCCGCACTGAACGAGGGAGTAATCATCAGCACGCTGCTGCCAAGCGTTCATAACGTCTTGGTTCTCTGGGATGGGTGTGTCACCTAGCGGTGCTTCTAGGACATAATATTTCTTGGCAGCTATGAGGATGATCCTCAGGTTTCGGACCTAGCCCGTATAGTTGTTGCCATCATCTTTCATCTTGGTTTTCTCTAGGAACGCGTTGAAGTTGAGGACAACGTGGGCCATTTGATCTACAAGACATATTGTAAAGATTTTAGACTAAGTTCATGATAATTGAGTTCATCTAATCAAATTATTCAATGAACTCCCACTCAGATAGACATCCCTCCCGTCATCTAAGTATAACATGATCCGAGTTAACTAGGCCGTGTCCGATCATCACGTGAGACGGACTAGTCAACATCGGTGAACATCTTCATGTTGATCGTATCTTCTATACGACTCATGCTCGACCTTTCGGTCTTCTGTGTTCCGAGGCCATGTCTGTACATGCTAGGCTCGTCAAGTCAACCTAAGTGTATCACGTGTGTAAATCTGGCTTACACCCGTTGTATTCGAACGCTAGAATCTATCACACCCGATCATCACGTGGTGCTTCGAAACAACGAACCTTCGCAATGGTGCACAGTTAGGGGGAACACTTTCTTGAAATTATTTCGAGGGATCATCTTATTTAAGCTACCGTCGTTCTAAGCAAATAAGATGTAAAACATGATAAACATCACATGCAATCAAACAGTGACATGATATGGCCAATATCATTTGCTCCTTTGATCTCCATCTTCGGGGCTCCATGATCATCGTTGTCACCGGCATGACACCATGATCTCCATCATCATGATCTCCATCATCGTGTCTTCTTGGAGTTGTCTCGTCATCTATTACTTCTACTACTATGGCTAACGCATTAGCAATAAAGTAAAGTAATTACATGACGTTTATGTTGACACGCAGGTCATAAATAAATAAAGACAACTCCTATGGCTCCTGCCGGTTGTCATACTCATCGACATGCAAGTCGTGATTCCTATTACAAGAACATGATCAATGTCATACATCACATATATCATTCATCATTCATCACAACCTTTGGCCATATCACATCACAACCTTTGGCCATATCACATCACAAAACACTTGCTGCAAAAACAAGTTAGACGTCCTCTAATTGTTGTTGCAAGTTTTTGCGTGGCTGCTATAGGTTTCTAGCAAGAACGTTTCTTACCTATGCCAAAACCACAACGTGAATTGCCAATTTCTATTTACCCTTCATAAGGACCCTGTTCATCGAATCCGATCGACTAAAGTGGGAGAGATAGACACCCGCCAGCCACCTTATGCAACTAGTGCATGTCAGTCGGTGGAACCGGTCTCACGTAAGCGTACGTGTAAGGTTGGTCCGGGCCGCTTCATCCCATGATGCCGCCGAATCAAGATAAGACTAGTAACGGCAAGCAAATTGACAATATCGACACCGACAACTACTTTGTGTTCTACTCGTGCATACTAACTACGCATAGACCTAGCTCATGATGCCACTGTTGGGGAGCGTAGCAGAATTTTAAAATTTTCTACGCATCACCAAGATCAATCTATGGAGTCATCTAGCAACGAGGGAGAGAGGAGTGCATCTACATACCCTTGTAGATCACGAGCGGAAGCGTTCAGAGAACGGGGATGATGGAGTCGTACTCGCCGTGATCCAAATCACCGATGACCAAGTGCCGAACGGACGGCACCTCCGCGTTCAACACACGTACGGAGAGGATGACGTCTCCTCCTTCTTGATCCAGCAAGGGGGAAGGAGAGGTTGATGAAGATCCAGCAGCACGACGGTGTGGTGGTGGATGCAGCAGTGATCGCAGCAGGGCTTTGCCGAGCTTCTGCGAGAGGGGGAGGTGTAGCAGGGGAGAGGGAGGCGCCAAGGCTTGGGTGCGGCTGCCCTCCCTCCCCCCTCCTTTATATAGGCCCCCTGGGGGGGCGCCGGCCCTGGAGATGGGATCTCCCAAGGGGGCGGCGGCCAAGGGGGGTGGAGTGCCCCCTAAGGCAAGTGGAGGCGCCCCCCACCCTAGGGTTTCCAACCCTAGGCGCAGGGGGGGCCAAGGGGGGGGCACACCAGCCCACTATGGGCTGGTTCCCCTCCCCACTTCAGCCCATGGGGCCCTCCGGGATGGGTGGCCCCACCCGGTGGACCCTGTAAGTGCATCTAGTGCCACCCCTAGTTGGTTTTGGAGTATTGACGACAAACTTAGTTGAGGGACTAATGTGTTTGTGAGAATTGCAGGACAACACAGGTAGAAGTCCCTTATTGATTCGGTTTTCCTACCAGAGATGACCCCTAAAAATGTATGAAGACATTGATGTCAAAGGTGGTATATGAAGATATTCACATTGAAGACTATGACAAGAGAAGACATCGCATGAAGCCTATGGAGCTCGAAGACTTAGATCTTTCGTAGTTTTTTTTGTTGAGTCATAGGAACCACCGTACTGTTAAGTGGGGTCCAAGTGAACCAGTCAGAATGACTGAAGTGATGCTTAACCAAAACCTATGTCTTCGAGTGAAGACTATGAGAACGAATCTTGTCCAGAGTCGGACAAGTCAGCTTTGCTTGTAGCCCAAGTAAAGTTGCCGTGTGAGTTTGAAATCTGACCGTTGGAACACGTGTCAGTTCCTTAGTGACCCAGGGTCATTTCGGACAAATCAGGTTGGGTTGCCTAGTGGCTATAAATAGCCCACCCCCTACAACCACAAATGGTTGGCTGCTCAGAGTTAGAGTACGGCTTTTGTCATTTGAGAGCAACCCACCTCGAAGCCTTTGAGAGAGAATTCCTTGCGAGGATAAAGCCCTAACCACCCAGAGCCAAAGAGTGTTAGGCATCACTTAAGTTTTCTTGTCTGTGTGATCTGAAGACTTATTACACTTGAGGACTGTGAATCCTCTAGCCGGTTAGGCGTCGTGTTCTGTGCATCCAAGAGTCATTGTGGATCGCCGGTGAACGAAGTCTGTGAAGGTTTGGGAGTCTACCTTGAAGACTTACCAGAGTGATTGGGCGAGGTCTGTGTGACCTTAGCTCAAGGGGAATACGGTGAGGACTGGGTGTCCAGAGCTGCGTGTTCAGGACTGGGTGTCCGGGACTGTGTGTCCTAAGGTTTAAATACCTAGCCGCCCCAACCAGACGTACAGTTGTCACAACAACTGGAACTGGTCCAACAAATCGTTGTCTTCAACGAGTCACTGGTTTCATCCTTCCCTTCCCTTTACTTACTGTTACTCCTTGTGAAGTCATTGTATGATTGCTCTATGTTTTGTCTTCATTGAGTGACTGCGCGTTCTGTTTGGCTTCATAATATCTTCCTACCTGATCCTTACTACATTACTGCTATTAGTCATTGTGCTTTCACTCCATTGAATACTTGACTATGGTTTTCCTAGTGTAGTCTACCTTCCGCTGCATGGTAATAGGTTGATTTCTATCATTTGTCTTCGAAACTTCCACGTTTTGAAGACTTTCATAAAAATCGCCTATTCACCCCCCCTCTAGTCGATATAACGCACTTTCAATTGGTATCAGAGCGAGGTACTCCCTTGTTTTGTGTGATTCGGTTTAACCACCTGAAGTTTTAGCTATGTCGACTGCAGGGATAATTAAAGTCTCCGCTGCGTGCCCTGTCTTCAATGGAACTGAATATCCCTACTGGAAGAATAAGATGCGCATGCATCTTGAAGCCATTGACGTCGATCTATGGTATGTCGTCAAGAACAGCGTTCCCAAGGCTGGAGAAGGTGTCACTGATGCTGATGTCAAGAAGTTCGTTCAACTGGACTCTACTGCCAAGAATATCATCTGTGGTCATCTGACCAAAGGATAGTATGGCCGTCTGAGTGCTTTGGAAACATCTAAGCTAGTCTGGGACTGGCTCTCCAAGGTCAACGAAGGCGTCTCAACCCAGAGAGATCAGAGAATCAGTGTTCTTCGCAACCTCTTCAACCACTTCAAGCGAAATGACAATGAGAATGTCCAGCTCACGTTTGATCGACTCACTGACATCACAAATGAGCTTCAAGCCCTCGGCGCTACTGAGATTACCAAGCACGAAGTCGTCAAGACACTACTGAGATCACTTGACAGTTCATTTGACACCCTAGCCCTGATGATTCAAGAACGTCCTGATTTCAAGACACTCGATCCATCTGACATACTTGAGAGGCTCAACACACATGAGTTTCAGCTTTCTGAGAAAAGAGATATCTACGGTCCAAACTATGGGCGAACTCGTGCCTTGAAGGCAAAAGCTGTCTCCTCATCTGAAGAAGAATCTGACAGCAGTTCTGATGATCCTCAAGACATTGGAAGGGAACTTGCTATGCTTGTGAAGAAGTTCCAAAAATTCACCAAGAAGAAAGGTTCCAGAAAGTCTTCACGATGAAGCTCAAGGAATGATGAAACTTCTGCTCATGACTACAAGAAGAAAACATGTCAGAAGTGCAAGAAACCTGGTCACTTCATCTCTGAGTGTCCGCAGTGGGACAATGAGAACAAAAAGAAGAAGAAGAGCAAGGAATATGACTCTGACGACAAGAAGAATAAGAAATACTCAAAGTCTTCTTCCAAGTCTTGCTCAAAGTCTTCATCACACAAGAAGAGCTCATCTGGCAAGGCACGTGCATTTGTTGGCAAGGAAATGGATTCAGAGGAGGAGTCCGCTTCTGAGGAGGCGGAGGTGGAGTCTGAGGAGGAGTCCGATTCTGGCGTTGCAAGTCTAGCTATAGCATACGTTGCCAAGTCCATCTTCAACACTGAAGACAATGACTTCACCACCGACACCGATGCAAATGACAAGGACTACTCCGCTCCTACCTACTGCTTCATGGCACGCGGTGCCAAGGTAAACACACGCACTACTCACTATCAAACATCTAGTGACGATGACTCTGATTGTGGTTCAAGACCCAGCTACAAAACACTTGCTAAAATTGCAACTGAACAACAGAAAGCCATGGAACATATTCAAAAACTGTTAGACAAAAGCGATGATCTGTTAGGCGCTGAAATGACTCGATCTGAGTCCTTAATTGAAGACATAAAAAATCTTCACGTTAAGTATGAGGAACTTGAAAGTCGTCATGAAACGCTCTCAACAACTCATGAAAAGCTTTCTTATGATTATCTTCAAAGGAAGCAAGATCTTGAGAAATTGAGAGCGGCTCATGAAGATCTTCAAAAGGAAAATGAGTCACTTCGCTACTTCTGTTCCGCTCAGGAAGGATTTGAACCACCATGTCTTAAATGCATCGAGCGTGACAATGCTACTTCTGTTGCTGAGTGTTCTACTGCTGCTACTGTTGCAATATCTTCAACTGTTGATGTGGTAACTAACCCCTCTGCTGAGGATACCACTGCTATTGCTGATGAGAATGCTAGGTTGAAGACATTGCTTGAAATAGGGATGTACAAAAGTCTCAAAGGGCATCAGACACTATGTGATGTCCTCAAAAGGCAGATCCTGAACCAAAACCCTAGGAAAGAGGGTGTTGGGTTCGTAAGGAAAATGAATGCCGATGGCTCTTACTGGAAACCTGAGCAGCACCCCAAAACCACATGGGTTGCTGCAAAGGAACCTTCAGCAGATCCATCCAATCTATCTGGCTTCACTTGTGCTAACCCCATTGTCATTGATGAATACTTTGATGCAAACTATAAACTATTTAAGAATCAGAATGGTGAAGTGTTTGCCAAGTACATTGGTACTAACTGCAGGAATGAACCGCCTATGAAGAAGATCTGGGTGCCGAAAAGGTGTTTGGAAAATCTTCCTGTGAATGTCATCACGACACCACAGATGAAGAAGACAAACCCCAGACCACAGGCTTCATACGGTCCAAAGGCTTCATACAGACAGAGGACTCACCCGAGTCGCACTAACGCAAATGTTTTGCAGGGAAACCATACTCAGGCCTATGAATATGAGCGCGGTTCATCAAACCGCCATGTTCATAAGACCAAGAACTATTCTGCTTATTCTTATGAGTACTATTGTCCACCTGCAAGACTGTTTGCTAGGGCTCCAAAGCCAAAGTTCTCAGATGCTGCACTTAGACTTATTGCTTCTAAGCCACCCTTGAAGATGTGGGTGGCTAAGAAAGCTTAACTCTCTTTTGCAGGGAAAGGTCTCCAGCAGAAAACCAAAATCGTCTAACGCTATTGCTGGGGACCTTAAACATCTTGTAGGGCGCAAGATCAAATGCCCGAATGGTCTTACTATGTACTTCGTTCCTGAATTGCTTGCTACTCTCCCTATTAGTCCTAATCTGGATCTAAGCTTTCATAACCCACTGGTTCGTCAAATGTTTTTGCTTCACAATTCTCTTCGTGAAGCCTATCCCCCTAACTGCACTGTAGGGTACGACACTAGCGTCTTCAGAATGGATTATTGATAGTGGGTGTACCAATCACATGACTGGAAAAAGAAGCCTTCTTATGGACTCAACCTTACGTCCATCCGACAAGAGTCACATCACATTTGCTGACACTGGTAAAAGTAAGGTATTGGGTCTAGGTAGAGTTGCAATCTCAAAGGATCAACACATGGATAAAGTCATGCTTGTTGAATCCCTTGGCTTCAACTTAATGTCTGTCTCAATGCTTTGCGATTTGAACATGATCATAATGTTTGGAAAATATCGCTGCCTTGTTCTAATGGAATCTGACAAGTTTCTAGTGTTTGAAGGGTATCGAAAAGATGATTTGTACGTGGTAGATTTCTCAGCAGGACCACAGCTTGCCGTATGTCTTCTCGCAAAAGCTTCAGAATGCTGGCTCTGGCATCGGAGGCTAGGGCATGCTGGCATGAGGAACCTCCACACCCTTGCAAAGAAGAAGCATGTCATAGGCATCAAGGGCATCAAGTTCAAGAAAGATCACTTATGCAGTGCCCGTGAAGCAGGAAAGATGATGAGGGCCAAACATCCCTCGAAGACAATCATGACAACTACTCGACCCTTCGAACTGCTCCACATGGATCTTTTCGGTCCTACTCATTACTCAACTCTTACTACTACTGCTTGTCTCTATGGCTTTGTCATTGTTGATGATTATTCTAGATATACTTGGGTGCACATAATCCTCTACAAGACTGAAGTGCAGGATGTCTTCAGACGCTTTGCCAATCGAGCAATGAACAACTATGGCGCCAAGATAAAGCACATCAGAAGTGACAATGGCACCGAATTCAAGAACACTGGCCTTGATACATATCTTGATACTTTGGGCATCACACATGAATTCTCAGCCCCGTACACACCACAGCAGAATGGCGTCGTCGAACGCAAGAACAAGACACTCATTGAGATGGCCCGAACGATGCTTGATGAATACAAGACTCCAAGAAAATTCTGGCCTGAAGCCATTGATACTGCATGCCATACAATCAATCGTGTTTATCTTCACAAGCTTCTGAACAAGACATCTTATGAGATCCTTACTGGCAAGAAGCCAAATGTCAGTTACTTCAGAGTATTTGGCGCCAGGTGCTGGATCAAGGATCCACATCACACTTCAAAATTTGCACCAAAAGCACATGAGGGTTTTATGCTTGGATATGGAAAGGATTCGCACTCCTACAGAGTTTTCGATCTCTTTCATTATAAAGTGGTTGAAACAGTGGATGTATGATTTGATGAGACTAACGGTTCACAAAGAGAACACCTGCCAAATGTGCTAGATGAAGTTCCATCCAGCGAATCAATCAAGCTAATGGGAACTGGAGAAATCATACCCTCTGAAGCTCAACCTGAAGAGGAACTTATCATCTCCGCACCTGATCAACCTGAAGACAATGCTCAGTCTGAAGACAATCCCTCTAACAACGACAATGATCAGCAAGAGCAAAATCTTCGCCCTGTACATCCTCGTGTTGCCAATGAAGTGCAGATTGAGAGAATAATTGATAGCACCAATGCACCTGGTCCGCTTACTCGTTCAAGGGCAACTCAGCTAGCAAATTTCTGTGGGCACTTCGCATTCGTCTCAATAACAGAACCCAAGAAAGTTGAAGAAGCCTTCATGGAACCTAAATGGATTCAAGCGATGCAAGAAGAGCTTCAACAGTTTGAGCTGAATAATGTATGGGAACTGGTTAAGCGTCCTGATCCTCGGAAGCACAACATAATAGGCACCAAATGGATATACCGCAACAAGCAAGATGAGCATGGTCAAGTTGTCAGAAACAAAGCTCGTCTCGTTGCTCAAGGATATACTCAAGTGGAAGGCATTGACTTCGATGAAACATTTGCTCCTGTGGCTAGACTTGAAGCCATACGCATATTGCTGGCCTATGCAAATCATCATAACATACTTCTATATCAAATGGATGTGAAGAGCACCTTTCCCAATGGAAAGATTGAAGAAGAAGTGTATGTTGCACAACCGCCTGGCTTTGAAGATCCAAAACATCCTGACATGGTATACAAGCTCAACAAGGCACTGTATGGCCTCAAACAAGCCCCTCGGGCTTGGTATGACACACTCAAATACATCCTGACGAGCAAAGGCTTCATACCTGGTTCCCTCGACCCCACTCTCTTCACGAAGACATATGATGGTGAACTGTTTGTGTGCCAAATATATGTGGATGACATCATCTTCGGCTGCACCAATCAGAAGTACAGTGAAGATTTTGGATATATGATGCAAGAGCAATATCAGATGTCCATGATGGGAGAGCTGAAGTTCTTCCTCGGTCTTCAAATACGATAGCAACGCAACGGCATCTTCATATCTCAAGAGAAGTATCTCAAAGACTGCCTGAAGAAGTTCGGTATGCAAGACTGCAAAGGCTTCACAACGCCAATGCCAGCCAAACATCATTTGGGTCCCGACGACAATGGTAAAGAGTTCGATCAAAAGGTATACCGCTCCATGATTGGTTCTTTACTTTATCTATGTGCATCTAGGCCAGATATTATGCTTAGTGTTTGCATGTGTGCTCAATTCCAAGCGGCACCAAAGGAGTCGCTTCACTGCTACTTCGATATTTGGCTCACACCCCAACTCTAGGATTATGGTATCCAAAGGGCTCAGAGTTTGATTTGGTTGGATTCTCGGATGCTGATTATGCTGGTGACAAGGTGGATCGCAAGTCTACATCACGCACATGTCATTTTCTGGGACGATCACTTGTATGTTGGTCTTCAAAGAAGCAGAACTGTGTATCTCTCTCCACTGCTAAATCTAAATACATTGCTGCTGGATCTTGCTGCGCTCAGCTTCTGTGGATGAAGCAAACACTCAAGGACTATGGCATTCATCTGAGGCAAGTGCCACTCTACTGCGACAACGAAAGTGCCATCAAGATTGCCAACAACCCAGTTCAGCACTCGAAGACAAAGCACATTGAAATTCGTCATTACTTTCTCAGAGATCATGTTGTGAAGGAAGATATTGATATCATACACGTCAACACTGAAGAGCAATTGGCAGATATCTTCACCAAGTCCTTGGATGAGAAGAGATTTTGCAAGTTACGGTGTGAGCTAAATATCTTGGAATCCTCAAATGTCCTATGATCAGGCACACATCCTAACACTTATGCATATTGATGACTTAGATGTGCAACACACGAAGTAAAGTATATCTTCAATCAATGAAGACATACATTCTAAGTGTGAATACATTAATATGGAATTTGACTTCGGAGCGCCACGATAATTATGCGCCGTGTCTGGGTCTAATACTTCCTATACGGTGGGTAACGCCACCATCAAATGTTCTGTTTGAAGTGTTTCACTCATGGCGTTACATTTGCTATGTCTTCACACTTGGTTTGGC